>NC_031771.1:33058283-33100122 GCF_001522545.3 Parus major
CCCCTCGGGGGACAAAAGCCCCTCACGGCCAGAGCCCCTCAGAGCCAGCCCTGCGCTGCTGTCACGCTCGTCTGTGGGGCGTCAAACCCCGGGCCAGCCACACAAAACTCTTCTTACTTCTTTATATCTCACGGAGTTTGTTGCCTCCATGAGTTCTGCATACACTAGTAGAAACTGGCAGTATTAATGAAGGTATTATCAGGTATTCTGTTATCATATTTTGAATAGCATGGATTGATGCTGAGCTGAACTTGTAACGTCTGGTATAAATTTAGAGAGTTCAGTGGCAAGCTATAGAAGGTTAATGTGACCAGTCCGACAGGCATCAGTGCCAGGCAGAGATGATCCTTTGTGCCACTTGATTCATGGCATGTTACCAGGGCAGGAACTAAAAGCTGACAGTCTCAGCCACCGTGCGTGGGGCACAGCCCTTTAGCGGACCCCAGGAGAGGAAGATGACCTTCCTCCTCAGGGCTGTGCAAGCCCTGCTGGGCAAGCAGCAGTCAAAAGCTTTGTGGGGAGATTGCAGGCTTTCTGGTAAACAGGAGATGGGTAAGAAGTGAGGATGTGTTGCTGTGGTTTCTGGAAGCATTCCCAAAATTAAGAACCAGAGAGGAAGAAAAGGGACAGAGGATATGTAATAGCAGTGCATCCTTGCATCTCTGTCTTCCCAAAGCTACCTTTTGGCTTCAGGAGAAACTGAGGCTATGCTGGACAGATAACCAACAGCAAAGGAAAATAGCAGCTATCTCTTACCAAGTTCCCCAGCCTTGCCAGGGAATGGGTGAACAGGCACCATCTCTTAACATGGCTCAGCCAGTGCCCAGCTCTTTCTTTCTTCTCTACTTGGAGATATCGCTCAAGCCAGAGCCCAGCTGTGAAATGTATTATTTCATCTTTGGATGGGGGTACATGTTGTCCCCTCAAGTGTAATGGCACAGTCAAAGCAAGCACCAGCTGACGGACCCCAGCCAGACAGCGAGTAATTGAGCGACGTTGCCAGGCTGGAAAGCATTAATGGCATCAAAAGGGCCTTTGTCCTATAGACAGTCCCAGGCCAATGGCTCTATCAGGCAATCATTCTTCAAGGCCCTGTGCCAATTATAAATGAAGCTGGAAAGCTGTATTTCCCAGTTACTGCATGACAGGGCTCGGCTACATGAAAAGGCAAAGCATAAGGGCTGAGGGGTTGCTTGATTGCAAATGCAGAGGATGAGGCTGTGTTTTACAGATTCTGGTATGAGAAAAGGTGAAGGAGGAGAATGAACATCCACTGAGCCAGGACAGGGTGTTTCTTGGGTCCAGCAGGAAACAGTGAACATCAACCCTATGTGTTACAGGTAAAGAATCAGCCTGCTGTTTGTTAATAATGTGTCTGGGAATTTTGTGCAGCCTTGTTTCAAATCAAGAAGTAGTCAGAATGAATGAAGTACAAAAAGGGTACAAAAAGGGTACAAAAAGGCTCAGCCATTTCTTGTAAAATCTGACATAGTTTGTTCCTAACAAAGGAACAATAAAATCCAAAGTGACAAGTGGTGGCAAAGCAGAGCATTATGTACTCTGGGCTCCAGCTGATAACATGTAGCATTGTTGGACATTATGCAGTAGAGAGATAATTTTTATGTTTGCCAGATTCAGTGTTAACTAGAGGAAAATTGCTGTTTAAAAGAGGAAAGTTTAGAATTATGAGATTGGATATACTGTACACCTTCATGCTGTGTCTGTAATTGCAAGATCTTAATACTAATTGGTTATATGGAGAAGTATAACCTTTATTTTCTGGTTTTGGGGGTTTTTTTCCTCTTCTCTCTCTTAGTCCTAAAATTGACTTCCTGACCCTAACAAAGTTGATTCTATAATAATATCACTAGGGAGAAGACATACTTGTTGATTTAAAAATAAAACAGTTTTTTAAAAACTGGAGGATAAAGAAGGAGGAAAAAGAATCTAAGCTAGTCTAAACATTGAGATCTAGTGTTACACAGTGGAAGGGAATAAAACCCCCCTACTGTTACTATGTCTTGACTTGCAAACAGGACACAGCCCTGGCAGTCTTCAGAAACCACAGAGGAGTGGAAAGAGCAAAGTCTGGATCAGTATGATCTGGTTTAAAGGCTGGCTTGAGCTCTTTCAGGTGTACCGATGCATTCAGTGGGGTAGTAGTTCTCAGGCCAAGGTCCAGAGAGCAGCAAGAATTGGTCCCTCAGCTCACCACTCATGCACAGAATGAGAAATTTGGCAAGCCACCCACTGGGAAAGATGAGGATGGTCCTGAAATAGGATCTCTCTCTGCAATAGTGGCAGTGAGAGTGAGAATATCACAGAAGCACTGTTCCACACCATTCCCCTAGGTATTTGTTATTCATCACTTTGCACTCTAGGTTTATTACGTGTCTGTGGAAAGGTAAAGGATAGGATGGAGAAAATGGCTTTTGTTGGCTTTTCATTAAAGGAAAATTGTCTCAGGCTTCTTTTTTCCTGAAGAAACAGCAGTATAGTTTTTTTCTGTACCAAATCTTACTCATGTCTTTGCTTGTGAAATGATAAGTTATTGTAGGGAGACCATGATGATGCTTCAAAGAAATGTGAATAAAAGTGGAGAAAAGACTTAACCTTTTGAAAAGCAGAAACTGCTTTGAAAATAAGGTTAAAGATGTCCACTGCATTTTACTGCAGATAAATGTAAAATGCACTCTGGGAGATGGAAGACATAACCAGGACACAGAGACAGATTAAGAAAACATTCCCTAGAAAACCTATAATGCAGATATAAATAGGGAGTAACAGCAGCTAACAGAGAGAACGAGAGCTTACAATAAGACACAGGGAAAAAATGGTAAATATTCAGATATTTGCCTATATTTAGGACCTTTAAGCCACGAGAGACAGTAACACCTTTCAGATGTGGTATTCAGAGGATGGTACAGCACTGAAGATACAGTATTTTTAAGAGGTGTTTCTTTTAGGAAGACCATGGAAAGAAGGTAACTATAGCAATGAAAAGGTTAAAACCTGGGAACCACTGCAGAATTGTTCAAGATCAGATCCACATGATATTTATTAAGCTTCAATTTATAGCTGATTCTATCAGGGAATGTACACAGTGGAGGAGCAGGGTGCTAGATAAGGGCCAAAAGGAAGCTGAGATGAGGTGTTTGAGACAGTCTCAATTCAGTGTGGGGAGCTGAACTCAGTATGGGGAGCTACTGCTCTGGACGACGAGCCTGCCTGCAGTTCCACTTGAACCATTTCAGCTGAACAGTTTCTACTAGCAAAGTTTGCTCATTTAAAGAGAGCTTCACTTCCTCAGTGTTACATTTCTTTTTCTTTTTTTTTCTGTGGCAAATCAAAAGTCATGCAGAAAGCAAAAGAATAGCACTCACTCAAAAAAAGAAAAGAAAAAAAAGAAAGAAAAGAACCTCTCAGCTCTTGACAGAACTTCTAGGTAATAATTTACAGCCTGCAACCTCTTTTCTGCAAGGATTGGTCCATGGAAAGGAAAATGCACTCCACTTCTTTAAATTTGATGCTGTCAGACCTGTCACCTTCATCTGATGATTGAAAGACTGCAGTGTCACAGCATCATTTCAGACAGCTGGTGTCTAATTGAGAAGGATTCCTCTATTAACTGTGACCCTCCATGACTCCTCTCAGGCAGTGAGAAAAAGGTCTTTGACAAGCTGCCTGTAGCTCACAGGTTTCACAGCAGAAAGATCATTTAGCATGTGTTGTTTGGGGAAAAAAGACAGTTGAGAGAGGCAATGGTAACAGTGTCCCCTGTAAACAGAAGGAAACTGTTCATTATACATAGGAAAGAGTCTGTGATGGGAAGATCTCTCTGGGCAGCTTTTTTAGACCCAAATAAGAGCTAAAGAAACATCACTGCTGGCAGCTTTCTGACTCCTAGGTAGCTGAAATCCTAGTGTATACAGGTGCTGCTTTAACTGGGGTAACTAAATGCTTTAATATGGCATGTCCCCTCTTGTCTCTGCAGTACTGTGTCACTAGAGACTTTTTCCTTCCCTGACATCAGGATTGTGCCTTCCTGGGATGTATTCCACATGGCTACTGATGCACTTTAGTTAAGGCTGTTGGCATCACTGAATCATACACAAGGCAGGACCTTGTTCAACCAGCATCTGGGATGTGCAGAAAGGGTATTCTGCATTAAGCTTTGCGTGTTATTTTAAATGTTTTTCATTAATAGTATATCATTGTACTGTCTGATTGTTTTCCCAGCTCTTCACCTTTGGTTGGAGAGAAGACATCCGCCCTGGGGAGCCACTACACACCAGGAAGTTCTGCTTCGATGCCATCTCACACAGCAGCCCTGTCACACTGTATGACTGTCATGGGATGAAGGGAAACCAGCACTGGAGCTATAGGAAGGTCAGAGTCACTGTGGGGCATCTTGGAGGTTCAGACCATCTTGAGTCTATTTTAGCACAGGCTTGTGCTTTCACATCAAAGAAATTGTGTTTCAAAATCCACCACATCCTATTCCAATTTAATTTTGTGGTAATCTCTCTAGAATATGTTCCCTTTGAGCATTCAGATATTTAGGTCAAATTTAAATGAAAATAGATCCGATCCAGCTCAGAGGGTGTCTGTATTGGATCTGTTCCCTGAAAGGTGTTTTACCATTCTGGCGCTTCAAGATGCTTGTGCCATTTTAACAGAGGCACTGTTGGAAATATTTTCATCCAATGTGACAGCAGCAAGATATGCTGTTCATGAGTTAGATGTACTTTACTATATTTTAAAGATTATAAGCGGCAGAAAAATTTCCCTTAAAAAACAAAAATAAACAAACAAAAGGAACCAAACTAAAAAAACAAAAAAAAACCAAAAAAAAAATCCAACAACAATATTAAAAGCACTTCTGTAAGCCCAAAGGAGGCAGGAGTTTATAAACTAAAGATAAGCAGATTAGACACTACTTTGATCTGCTGAATTTCAGCCCATTTTTATAAAATCACTGGAAACAGGAAGTCAAGTGAGAGACTGTCAGA
This sequence comes from Parus major, assembly GCF_001522545.3. Lineage (NCBI taxonomy): Eukaryota > Metazoa > Chordata > Aves > Passeriformes > Paridae > Parus > Parus major. The sequence goes on from NC_031771.1 coordinate 33,063,296, forward strand.
GCTTCAGTTATGGTAAAAAGTCCTGGTAACGCTACTGATGTCGTTGTTGTTAGGGTTTTTAATAGTTTATAAGCAAGTTGCCTTGATTAAAGATTTCACTAATAAGCTCTGTGTTCCATTCAGAATAAGGATTTCTCTGAAGCGCGGAGGATTTCTCTCACACATGCTTCAGTCTTCGTTGACCATTATGCCTTGCCCTTCACCTTATTGAAGCTGAGGCTAAAGTACCAGGAATTGGTCTTTGCCAGATAAACCTCAATACTGTTTTATAGTTTGAAAATATATATAGTAGAAAACTAATTCAGAACCATTAAAAATAGGTTTGATGTGATGCTTTTTTTGAGTGCCTACTTATTAGTTTGTGCCTTTTTACCTTATTTATATTGCAAATCAAGGTCCACCATAAGATTTTCCAGAAATGTAATCCCTTTGAAGCTGAGGTATTACTTGTAAGAAAGTTAGAATGTATGGGGAAGATATTTGGAGGATATAAATTGTGGTGGTTGTATTGCTGCCTATCTGACTTTATAATGCTGTAATAATCTCTTCTGCTTCAAAACCCTTCCTATTTATCTTTTTGCCTACCCAAGCTGCAAATCAAAAAGTGCTCATACCTTTAGCATTTCATTGTTCCTTAATATAGCTGGTTCATAAGACAAAATGCAGGTCTGGAGCTACCGTCTGTAAGGCTCATCACCTTTGATGAGGACAGAATATAGCAGGTACCTAGAAAAAAAATGACATTTGGAAAAAATACATGGTGTAAGTTTTATTGAATTCTCTGCACAGCTTCATTTTTAATTTCCAGAAGGCTGACAGGGCTCATATAAAGATTCTCAATGCGAGACAAGGCATTTCCATCTCAGCAAGAAACACCACAAAGTTTTGTTTTGATGGAAGTACTGACACATTCCTAACTGTAATTCCAACCTGACAGCAAACTGGTCAATTTGCATAAACCTTCAAGTTAAGAAACTGCACTGGAACAATAGAGCTATATATACATAGTTTTCTTTAAGTTTAGTTTTAGGTTGCTACATAGTAAGTATTTTTCAATGTTTCCAGTGGCGTTTCCTCAGATAAAGGGCAGATTTATATTAGAGATTTCTGGTAGTACAGCTATAGCTCCAAAAACCTTATATGTGATATAATCCTTTTCCAGTTTTGAAAGCATCTAGGCAACAGATCTTTTATTCTTTTCCCCCATACAAAACAAAAAACTGTACTGGATCTGTACGGGAGCCCTTTACCTAGGGAATGGTATGCTACTGAATCTGCACCCTAAATAAATAAGAATAATAATGTGGTTAAGAAGGAAGCGTTCCCTTTTAAAAAACAGAGAGTAGGTCAGCCACTGTCTTCTGTTCTCTGCACCACTTACAGACACTGTAGCTTCCTAATGGTCATGTATCCATCCTGCCAAAAATTCTTCTCATGCTTTAGCAGAAATGACCTTGCTTGTCAATGTGTGATAAGATACATATTATGAAGCATTTCTTACCATGATGCCATATTATTTCTATAAAACTAGAAGAGAAGAGGTTTTCATTCATTTAAAGGTGAGTCTCTTCTCATGATCATTTGCATTCTTGAGCCACTGATAAAAAGTTACAACTATTGAAGTGATTACAAACTGCTGCAAATGCAATTTGAAGCCAGGCTCTATTTTGAGATTCCATGGTCTGATATCATAGAAATCCTAACAACCTGGATTTGGATCCTGGTGAATAAAAACAGCTTAAATATTTTAGTGGCAAGTAGAATACATTAATATTTTACTTTGGGTAAGGAGTGCTCTTCTGGAAAAAATTTACAGCCTATCCCCATTACATGCACTTTGCTTCTCATTGCAGTGCAGTCTCAGAGCGTGCAAACCACATTCTTTTCAGATGAATTAAGCCAAAACTACCACTAATAAACATGTGTCAAAAAACTGCTCTTATTCCCATACTGCTTAAACTACACCTGGGCAGCTATTTGAAAGTCTTGTAAGTCTGCAATATTAAGTAGTCAATTTTCTTAGGACCAATCTGAAATACTGGTCTACAGCCAAGCATACCTTTGAGAAAACCCTGTAAGAAGCAATAGAGCAGAATAAATCAAAGCAGTACTGCAAACTTTGCTGTGGGTTGTAAATAGAAGAATGTGAGTAATGCCGGGACAAAAAATATTGGCACCATATTGGAGCCATGTAAGATATTAGACACATGTAAAGAACCTGTAATTATTAGATATTTGGGAGAATGGCTTTAGCTTCCCAAACTAAAGCCATTTCTTTGACTCTGTTTGATATTCCTAAGCATGCCAGAGCCAATGATGAGCAGTGCCTACAAATTTCTGTTCCTCATAGTGAAGGAATATGCCTCTGGTTTTCAATTTAGCATCATTCTGGGCTGACAGGTAGTGCACTGATTCTGATAAAGTATGATTCAATTTATGTACCACTGGCCCACTACTGCTATTTGTAGAGCAGAAGTATCCATGAGAGGGCTGATATAGTAGGTCTCTAAAAAGAAACAATTGTGCAAAATCAATTTCATTATATGGTAATTTTATTCTTAGCCTAGTGATTATGATAGATGTTAGACTGACAGCATCAAAAACTATGCCCAGAAGTCAGGGGTTTTCTCATAGTCTCCTGACAGCTGCAGGGACAAACTGTAAGAGTCGGTTTACTCGTCACATGGGAGGTGCATAGATTATTCCCTCAGACAAAGACATGTCATAGTGGCTTTTATCATATGGACATCAGTCCTGCTAAAACTGCACTGGAGCTCCCAACTAATTTGAGATAAACTACCACAGCCATCAGCTGATAATGACTTCCAGTTGCTCTTGACATTGGCCGTAGTTACAGCAGTGACCTGTAAGAAATGAAAAGCTCTGTGTGTCATTACCAACCCCCCTGAACTGTCGAGACCAATTATCGTATGGAGGATGTTTCTCCTTCAGCAAATAATCTTCAGGCTTGCCTTCATGCAGAAGAAAAAAAAAACTATTCTGCTATTTTCAGATGTTAGAAATGTCTCCACAAGAGCACTTGTGGTTTCTCAATACCAGTGTAAAGAGGAATTGATGTATTTCTCTTGTAAAGTTCTTCTGTGGGATACATTCAACTGTTACTCCTTGAAGTCCTGAGCCTGTTTCCACTGAAATCCAGTGGAATATAAGACCACCAGGCATTGATCTTAAATCAGCATAAGCTTGAGATGATAAATTAATAGGCCTTTATATATGGCTAAGTCAGCCAGAAGTTTTTCCAGAGTGGTAACTCTGTCCCTATTTTTAAAAGACACTTTTCTTTCTTAATAACCAGACACTCTAAATAAAAGCACCAATAATGCTTCCCTCAAAAATTGCCTGCCTGTGCTATTTCTACAAGAAACTTTCAGCTTTCTGAGAAGGCTGGAGTGTTTTTCATAGCAACCTTTTTGTGCTGAAGCTGTTTCCTTTCTTCTTGTACCAGCTATCTTATTAAAGCTTCTAGTATTCCAGCTTTGGCTTCTAAATAGCTTGGCTGGCCTTCATGCCCAGCTATACTGCAAGGAAAACGGTATGCCCCCTTCCTTCAAGGTCCCCACCTCAGGCAGGGTGGCCATGGCACAGTCACTGTGTCCTGATTTCAGGCAATGCCACTCCATCAAGCTTTTATTAGTACAGGAGGAGATGGCAAAGTGCAGATGGGTGCCTGCAGCACCACATAGGGTGCCTAGCAGTTCTTGCAGGCTCACCTCATCCTAGCAGGGACACAGTAGCCCTTTGTACACAGTACAAACAATTACCCTCTTCTTGCAAGCTGAAGTATCCTGCCTGCTCTCCTTGTAGAACATGAGAGTAGGGCCTCTATTCTTTTGGCTTGGTCCTGTAAACTTTGATTGCATCCCTCTGATGGGGTCCCACCATTCAGTCTGGTGGGGAGGGTGGGGTGTGTGTTCATCCACTGGTTTTGGGAAAAGGCTGATGCTGAAGGTAAGACAGTGTGAAAGGGAGATGTAACACCATCCCCCTCAGCCAGAGCTGACTTTTTTTTATTTCATATATTAATTTTAAAAAGAGGCATTGTACTTTACCATGTTTCCACAAACCACAAATTAATGGATTTAATCTTTCCTAAATTAAGATAAAAAAACTTAATTTTTTTTTAGTGGTTTTAAATAGCTTCTGTTTCTGTTTGTTTTCATACTTCTTTTTTTTTTAATGCGTGGTATTTTTAAAGAGAGGTTTCTATGGTTGTTGCTCAGCACCCAAAGTACTTCTGTGAGTTTTTAATCAATTGCAATTTGACAAGTAGATTTTTTTGCCTTTTACAAATTGGGCAAGCAGGCACATCCTGGATTAGTATTAAAATACTGTCAGGGCACCATCGGCATGGAGGGGAAAAGCCTGAATGTGTTTTACCAAGAGTAATCTGAAATTTATTTGAACAGATGCAGTATAGTCCCTGGAAACTTTCAAACCATCTAATGACTCTCACATCTGTCTTTCTCAAAACACTCGCCTACATAAACAAAGTATATTGAAACTACCCAACTCACCACCTGCTAAACGGACTGTTTTCACAAAGATTCACATCAGGTTACTTAATATCCACTCCAGTTTTATGAAGTAAAATTAATAAAACTAATCATGGTAAATATGCTTTTTAAAGCAACTTAATCTATGCTTACCCTCCCAAAATCTCCATATGGAGCTAAATCAGTGTTAGGATTTCCATCTTATTAGGAGAGAGCGTATTTCAGTGGCTGGTCTTAGCGAGTCCACGGGCACTGAATGGGATGAAAACATCAATCCTGTGTCCATCTGTCCACCTCTTCAGTTAATAATTCATTTCTAATGTCTTCACCAAGTTGAAGATTTTACAGCTCGCCCTGCCAAGAAACACAATACTGTCGAGAAAAAGACTTCTCTTAAAAAAACCCAAACAAATCCATTTTTCAGGTTCAGACATTTAAATAGGCTCCAAGCAAATACATGGTATGCAAAGGTATTAAAAGACATTCTATTTTTTCATTATATTATGCGGTTGTTAGTCAAAGACCAGATGATGTCTCCCTCTTTCTTGAATCCCCACTTTCATAAAGGATAATAGCCCAAGGGAAGAAATACAGTTTTCTAATAATAGCTGTTGTTATTACACAGGGTTAGTGCACAGAGACCACAAAATCGTTTCAAACAGGGCTGTGTTAATCCATGTTCTGTAAAATTAGAACACTTCCAATGATTTGGCATTTGCTGCTTAATTCTATTTTTTTTTTCATTCCTGTAGGACAAAACTTTGTTCCATCCGGTAAGCAGCAGCTGCATAGATTGCAACCCAGCTGAGAAGAAGATTTTCATGAACAGATGTGATCCTTTATCTGAAACTCAACAGTGGATTTTTGAACATATTAATATGACTGTTTTAGAGAAATTTAACAGCAAGGCCAGTTCCTAGAAGGAAAACAAAAGAAAAAATGAACACACCTATTTACATACAGACTGCAGACTACATTTTTGCCAGCATCTGGGTCAAAGGAGTCAGGAATTATATTTCCTAGATCCAGGAAATCTGTTCTGAGGATTAAGAAAATGCCACAGCAAGAGCCAGCAGGCTGTCCTTGTGGATATACAGTATCTGGAGAACTTGGCCAAGAGCCTCACCGGATGCTGCTGAGAACTTCAGGCTGAAAATTCCCTTGCTGGTCAAGGGAAAAACTTTGTTTAAAAACTGTTTAAAAGTACTTCAAGTTAATAAAGTAAAACAAAACTCTAGAGTTTCTCAGGTCAAATCCTGCTGTAGTGAATAGCTCAGAACAGATGCTATGATTTGGGATGGGTTTATGGTGTGCATGACGCCTACAGGAACCTGAAGAAATCCCAGGTTTTAGAATTAAACATGCTGGTAGAAGAATAATGATGTCCCAGCACTCCCTAGACAAGATATGTGCTCTGTTGATATTCTCTTAATAAAAGGTTGGGTTAAGCAGGTTTAACCCTCAGAACTGCTGCAATTAATTTTAAATACCTCCCTTTTACATTCCATTCATTACCAAAATAGGAATGGTAGAAATCTTAGGGTCTAGAATTACACTGTAGTGAAGCATGAAATAAACTGTATGGTTTTGCCCTCACATTTTCCCCCTTCAGGAAAAATAAAGCAAAGCAATCAAATTTCTATATATGATATATTTAGCAATTGTGATTCAAATCCCATTGTCACACAGGGTGAGACTTTTTTTAGTGACAAATATAACAGCAGCAGCTGCAGCATAATGGAAGGCTTGTGGACTATCTGTCTTTTTTAAAGGTAGAATCTTTACCAACGTATAAATTAAATTGAAAATAGGCTGGGGAAAAAAATCAGGAGGAAAGTGGGAAATAATTGCATAGTGCATGCTAAACCAGGATAGTCAAATTAATACTGGTATGCTGCCATCATCTAAAAGCATGTTGACTCCCTGCAGTGCAGTTTAAAAGATCTTGCAGCGCTCTTGACACAGAGGAGTGGAAAGAAAAATTGACAGGAAATCAGTTAGGTGGTTACAGAGTTTTTGAAATCTGTGATGGAAATCATGTTAACTTTCAAGAGTGAGCAAGTGAATGGTATTGTTGAAGTCATGAGGGACGAAACAAGAAGTGCAAGCAAGTCACACATTACAACATTTTGGTACTTTAGGCATAGGCACCATTCAGGTTAACACAGACTTCCATCACACTGATGATCATGATGGGTCCCTCATACCTATCAAGCTGTTGGAGAGGGAAGCCTCTAAAACATTTTGGGGAGGGTGTCTGTGGTTCTTCTCAGTTCACAGTGATGTGTGGAACGTGGCTGATAACGTTGAGATTGTGCAAGGTAAGAGTGAGTATAAATTTATATCAAGTAAATATGTGGCTTTCGCTTGAAAGACAAATTTTGAGATGAAAGCACCATAAATGCAGATAGATCACATCCTCTGTGCTGTAACTCCTTTCAGGTTCCAAAAATAGCATTTGTAATTAAGTTGCTTATTTTGAATGCTGGTGAGGTGGCTGACTAACCGAAATACTGATGTGCAATCTACCCTGTTTTAAGGGAGTGGAGTGACTGTGTTTTGTTTATTTCTCCTTAAGTTCTGTTTATGCACAAAGAGCATTGATTGCATCCAGTTCCAGTACCAGTACCAGTATCAGTACCAGTACCAGTACCAGTGTGCTGTTTTATGGCAGTATCTTGTAGTTGCAGGTCATACAAAAGTTTAAGGAGGGAAATGAAGTCCTAGAGCATTCAAGATGCATGCACTTGGGAAATTGTGAAATTTCCAATATATTGAGCAATTGCTGCAAGTTATTGAAGCGATCTTTCAAATAATTTAAAGGGAGGTGTCCATAGAGTTGTCATCTTATGATTTTAAAATAAGTGAGTTTGTTTAGGTATTATTTAAATTGAATTTGAAGATATGGTGTGCTCAGGAACAGAAGAAATAAGGTTTCAGTATGAGGATGCTTCAGGTTTGTTTAGCTGTCAGTACACAGAACCAGCCTAGCCTTTGCAAACTGTCCATTTTCCCAGATGGGGTGCTCACAGCATCATTATTTGCAGCCTGATCATGAGGAAAGAGGGTTTGGGAAAAGAAGAAAATGGCTGCCTCAAGTATAAATGCAGCCTTCAAGCTGCTGATTGTAACTGGCCCCAAACTGTCAGTCTTGGAAGCAACACTGTATGCCCAAAATAGAGAGGCAAAGGAGGATTGCTAAACCAGAATATATTGGTAGGGTTATATTGTTCAGTGTCTGACTGCATCTCAATGGTCTGATTTAGGGATGTCTGATGGGAGTTAGGCTGCTCTTGGGGCAAAGAAATTCTATACCTTTTACAGCCCTTGTTGAGTCATATTGCACAATGCCTTACACTGCCAAAGGAAGCCTTCCACTTACTTGTAGCTGATCAGAAACTGTAAATTCTAGCAGTTCTTGTCAGAAAGCAATCCATGTGACTGCTAGTCAGATGTTGTGGGCAAAGAGAACAGTCCTTGCACAGGACTCCTTCAGCAAAAGTTTTATTAATAATAAATGATCATCACTACCTTTCACTTCAAGTCTGTCTTGGGTGTTCTTCAAAGGTTTCCAGTGATAAGAGTATTTCATTACTATTTTACCATTCAGAATTTCTTTAATTCTTCCTGCAACCTTATCTTTTCCAGCCAATAAACTTCTGAACAGTTTGATAGGTTAGGGACATGTATCTTCCTCTCACATTTCTCCAGGAGCATTTAACTCTAACACGTTTCTTCAAAAGACTATGAAATTTCTTCACAGAATTTTTTTTAAAATACCAGGTAGTATGAACATATTTTAAATGTAGTTGATGGGTGGAATTAAGTAATGTGGGCTCATCATTTCAGTGGAGCTATACTGATTTCCCCAACTAATGACTTGCTTCAGTTTTTTTCAATTGATTATTTTATGGCTTTAATCAAGATGTCTGAAAAGAAAATCTTTGTATCTTTCAGAGTTCATCTACTCTAAATGTTTTCCATTTAAGGTTAGATGACCATTTGACCATTTTTTCTGTGGCCAGCAAACTACTACAACCAGAGAGAGCAACTGGAAAAACTGAAATAAACTCCAAGTTCAACTAAAACTCTAAAATAACATGCTTTTTTCCTGCATCTATTCCAGAATCTAAACTAAACAGAGGCCTTGGGGCACAGGGCTCAAAGGAGAGAGGAGGAGCTGGGAAACAAAGCGTTTCATGTGTGGGAGAGCAGCCTTGTTGCAGAGAAATGACAAGGCTTCACTTTTCATTGGCCAAAGTCGTATTTCAGAAAAATGAGATTGCTTTAGAACAAATATTTCTGCACAGTATGGATATTTTAATAATATAATGTATTATTCCTGAGTACAATCTGTTTATGAATAAATGGTCTCTAGCTGCTGAACTAAGTCTGCCTAATGATAAAGATAGACTAAGCTTGAAAGGAAGCTGACAAGCACTTAACAACCTTTGATTACTGGCAATTTACCAGGCATCAATGTCTCCAGTGACCTTAGTGAAATCTTATGCCACATAGAAGAAACGTGTATAAATAGCTTGACCAAATTGATTAGATAGGTGGCACTTCTGCAGGAGTGGATGTTACCTTTGTTTAAAAAAAAAGTCATAATCACAATTAATTTGCATTTTTTCTGAGAACTTCTGCAAGGGACTTAGTGAGGGAGACCCTTTTAGCCTACCTGGATGGATTAGAGATGGATCATTTTAGGAAGGCAGTACTGGCAAGCTTTCAGTGTGGCTGACACCAGGGGTGCATCAATTTGCTATTTAAAGAGCATCTGTGATGCTGATAACCCATTTCAAGAGAACACAGCACGTATGTTAAAAGAAAGGAATATGATAATGGTTTTATTTTTCTTTTTTAATCCATCAAGGTTGTTAGGGAAATAATTTCAAAGCCCTTAAAAACAACACAAGCTGACCAGAAGTAGTGTTTTTATAGCTAGTACTAGTATTATAATGTTCATTTATTCCTTTGTTTAACCCACTCCCAAATATGTTCCATATTCTCTTAAAAAGAGCACAAGGGTCCAAGAGTGTTTTTATATAACATTTTCAGGATCTTGCCCTGTCTGAAAGTTTTGGAAAGCCTTTAAAAAATTAGGAAACTTACAAGAGAAGGTAACATAAAAACCCAAAGGAAAATACCTATTATGTCTAGAGTACTGAGACTTTGCTAAAGGTTTCCTAAGATAGCATCTTTTGACTGGAAAATTTTAGATGAATAAGTAATAGAGTAATTAAAGCTTTAGTGTGTAGTGCTTTCTATTTAAGATTTTTAATTTAAAAAAAATGTAGTGAATTTGTGTGATTAACTGCTGACAGGTTGTTTGGGTTTTTTTAACCACATATAGTACATAAATCTGTTCTTAGGTCTCCTGAAATATTCCTCTCCTCATATTTCCTTGTTATAATTCTGAATGCACTGGATTTAAGGAAATCCAAACATATGAAAAAATGTCTGAAAGGCAAGAAACATATGTAAAAACAAATAATGAGAAAGTTTAGCTAGAGAAATTCAGAGAAATGCATCACATTTCCAAAGCTTCAGCAGCATTCAGAAAATATATTTCCTCTTTGGTTTTCTCTTCTTTCCATCTATCATTAATATCAGTGGGGCAGGACTTCTGAAACTGGTGTTACTAGCATTTGGACAGTACAGTGCCAGAGGAGAAAAGAATCTAGAAAGAGCTTCTGAAAAAATTGCATTCAAACATTGCAATCTGGTATGGCTTAAGATTCTCTTTGTTTCTTAGGCTTCTGTTATCTCAGTATTTTTTTCTTTTCCACTGAACCTGGCAATGCATTAGGTGCTTCAGTGGGCCTTATGAAAACAATGCAGGCAACAGAGGAGCAAAGAGGACATGGGTTAAAACAATAATAATTGGTGGCTATCTAAAGGTGTGTTTACCACAGCACTGTAGGTTAATTATACATAAAGAGGAGTTTGTATATTTTGTGCAGCCACTTCGGTGGGTGCTTCAGGGAATAGATGAATGAGAAGGAGCCTTGCAAAGTGGGCCAGCAGAAAAGCCTGTACTCAGTAAAAGATGTAGAAAAACTCAGAATGATGCATTTTATAGAAGCAGATGGGTAAGACGAGAGATAGATATCACGGACGGTGTACAGAATAACGGAATGTGAGGGGAGTTGCAGTGAGGCAAGTCTGGTGAGTGGTACTATCTTAAAGATATTAAGACGTAGGAAAGGAAAATTTGGTCCTCATTAACCTTAGTCCTCATTAATCTTATCAGGATCCCTAACACTGTCAAAGTATTAGTTGATTTAATTAAGTTAATCCTTGATCTACCCACTAAATTACTCAGCCTGGAAGGAACCACAGCCCAAGCAAATTTCTGCTGATCACTCTGAAGCATCTAATTGGCAAACCTTTCCACTAGGCACAGTTTAGTAAAAAACCCCAACTGGAACCAGAACTAAAACAATCAGCCCAAAAGATCTGTAGGCCTCTGGCATCCCTCTGTGAAAAAAAAAAGACTAGCCTAAAGGAGTGATTGATGGTAATGATCCTAGATTAAGAAGATCAAGAATTGTGAGCTTTCAAGGAGGTGAAAGGCCAAATGGTGAGATTAGGAGTTGGCAGTTTAATTGAGAGAGGAAGGAGGAAATAGGTGGTAAAAGGGAAAACATTGGAATTGGGTTTAATTCCGTATATGAAAGAAGTATGACCTACAAGGGCCAGCCTCTGATAATTTTGGATACCTCTTCATAGCAGGGCTTGCATGTTTATTTCCATCACAAATATTCAGGAACTGGAAGGCAATCAAGCCCTTTTGCAAGGACTTAAATTTAGAATAAGGAGAATGGCCTAATCTGAAATATATTGATTGTGCAAAACATGGGCCCTTGAGTTTGTTCTGCGTTTTCCACCAAAGGTGTATGTGTTCCTGAGGATACTTTTTAGATAGTATGTAGAAGCAGAACATTATGGTCCACTTTTTAACCTCAGTTTAAGATTTCTCTCTATCTCAAGCTTTTTTGAAAGAAGAAAGGTGTTTAGCTAAATTTTCCTAGGCAATGTCAACTTGGATCAATGTGAAGTAGCTCTGCTTACTCCCTTTACTGATCAAGATAACAAGTGTTTCTCTTTGGACATCACATACAGCTCTGAAAAAAAAAAGAAAAAAAAAAGCCCCTTTTTTTTAAAAAAAAAAAAAAAAAAAAAAGTTGTGGTTCTGCCTTCCTGGCTCCTTGCAGCATTCACCTCTTTTATGCATTTCAGTTATTTTATGGCTATTTTTCTATTTTGTGTTTCTTCCCCTTCACTATCTGCCAGAATCCTGGTCTTCTTTCTTCCCACCTTTCTGGTCTGTGCCAAAGGTATTTCTGCTGTTGCACATCCCTTCTTCAAGATAAGATTGAGTAAAGCTGCTTTGATCTTGACTTGGCAGAGCCTTAGGCTCTTCTGCCTCGGGGTACCTGGCTTGTTCTAGCAGAGGGATGGGGAGGAGAAAGGCACCTGAGGAGAAGGGAGAAGTTCTGTCATTATTATTCTGTAGTCTCACTACAGATTTTGTCCATGGAGGAGTTATAGATCAGAGCACAGACAGACAAATAACTTTGAGGGAAAAAAATTGCATTGGTGATCTACTTTCTCTTACATTTTCAAAATTCAGTGCTGTCCAGAGACAGGAGTATGTAACAACAGGAAGCACCTTATTCAGTGGATATCCTTTGTACAAATGTTTAGAAGCAGCTGAACTTCCTGACTTCAAGTTGTTAACTTTTGATTATCCCTACTGAGTTAATATGAATACAAGAAACTGAGTACAAATATTTTTAAAGTGTTTTTTTTTATAAGCCACCAAGGGGTTATAACAACTTTAACTGTAGGCATTTTTCCAAATCTGAAGTGGATGTGTAATCTGTGATGAGTACATGATATGAGTTTACCTCTAGTCAAGCTGCAGAGAGTCAGAGGGGCTTTATTTACAAAAAGAGAGAGATTGTCTAATGTGCAGCAGGCTTTTGCTTGCAGATGTACAGGGCTCTTGTTTATTCCCCAGCATGTCAGCAAAATCAATATCTATAATGATTCCCATTATCAAAGCAACAATTGCAGAGATGGCAGTAAAACATCACCTTTTCCTTCCTGCTAGAAGAGAATCATTTCACTGATTTCCTGTATGTCTTTATGCACCTCCAGAATTTATTTGTGACTGGAATATATGGATAAAAGTTATGCCCTGTCCTTTCACTAAAAAAGTTCCTAGGAAAGCAGAGTACTAATGTAAAGGCTGTACAAATGCACTGTCCAAAGGATTGTCAGCCAAGGAACGGGGGTTTCATACAAAAGAAAAACAAGAGCCTCTAAATGGACATGACCCAGCCATGGGCACTCACAGCCCAGAAAGCCAAACATGTCCTGGGCTGCACCAAGAGCAGTGTGGACAGCAGGGGAGGGAGGGGATTCTGTCCCTCTGTTCTGCTCTGCTGAGAGCCCACCTGCAGAGCTGCATCAGCTCTGTGGTCCCAGCACAGGAAGGACACAGACCTGTTGGAGCAAGTGCAGAGCTAGAGGGATGGAACACCTCTCTTGTGAGGAAAGGCTAAGAGAATTGGGATTTTCCAGCCTGGAAAAGAGAGGGCTAAATTATTTACTGTGAGGATGGTGGGATACTAGAATTGGTTGGCCAGAGAAGTAATGGATACCCCATCCCTGGAAATGTTGAAGGCCAGGTTGAATGGGGCTTTGAACAACCTGGTCTAAGGGAAGTCCCTCACCACAGCAGGGGAGTTGGAATGAGAATATTTTTTAGGTCCCTTCCAACCCAAACCACTCTATGATTCTATGATTCTGAAGTTTGTTTTCCTTTGCTCCTCTCATAAGCCTCCAAGTTGCAGCTACTGTTCTACATCAAAGTATATCATGGTAATCTATACCTGGAAGGATAGTGATGCATCAGGCCTCTGCTGGGAGTTTTTCATACAAAAAACATAGCAGCATGGCTATACAAACCTGTTCTTTGGGGTTGGAGATTGTTCTGCACTGGTGTTATCCTGGCAAGGTGTACATTCCTTCCAACTTTGGCCTGACCTGCAGTTTTCCACCTCAGACTCCGTTGATTGAAGTAGTTTGATACTGCCCAGCTCTCCAGGTAATGTGGTTCATTAATATCTCCCAACACCTCACAGCAGTCCAGCCCACACAAACACACACACACACACCTACACGCACACACATATATTGTTAACAAGTGCTAGGTAGCAAAATAGAAATCCATGGTCCCTTCTGAGCCTCTGAGGTGCTTCTACTTATCAGCTAGTCTTTCTGACGGTCAGAGTGTTTTCCAGGCATCTCTGTGAATAAACACACTTTCCTGCAGGTATCCTGCAAAATATCCATTTCTCTCACTTTTCTGAGAGTCTGGAATTACAGCCTTCACTTGCTGTTAAACAACGTTCAGGACAAAATATTTCCTGGAAATTCAACTATTATAAACTATATATAAAGGGCCAAGAAGAACTGGAGACAACTTTGTGTAATCCCTGTCCAATGCCAGTAGGCAAGATAGCCAGTAATGAGCTGGGCTGATAGGCAGCTAGTAGAGATCAATCAACAAGCAAGGCAGAGTTGTCTAACTCTCTGTGAAAAAAGGTCAAAATATTTGGTTATTGTAATTTAGGAAATATAGCTCTCTAAAAAATGGGGAAAACATTTTCAGGTGTGTGCATTTAAAGTATTATACAATAGACTACAATTAGTAATATATACATTATAATAAGTAAAATTAAAACATACACTTCTGTGCTGATAGTTGGCTTAGATGGTATTAAACAACAGCTGTAGAAACTGACCAACTTACTGATGCATTACAATAATGTTTTCAGGACATGCTTAAAGGATTTGCAGAGAGCACATGCCTGTAAATTTCTGGACTGTAATTAAGAAGCTGAACTATGGAATAAAAATTGTACACCTGTCCTATTTTATATTTGGATGTATTACGCAAAGTAAAAGATTGCTAAACAGCAGTTTCAAAAAATTACCATGATCTGAATTAATAAATACCTCTCAGAAGCTACAGCATAATTTTTTCAGTTTGTTGTACATTTCCCGCTGCTAAAATAACCTGCTGTGTCGAGTGGGTGAAGAACTGGACAAGCCCAACCAGCTGCAGGGCTACCAGGGCCATATTGCTGCTGCCATTCCCACAGCTCCATCCATGCCAACCATGTAATATCAACAGAAAGAGAAAACAAAGTCCTCTCCCTTAACAAAGAGCACTGTTAGCTCTGGCAATACGATAAATCGTGTTTTGAATGGCCACCTAAATAAGAGAAATAAAGGAGTGAGGACAGAACAGTTGTATACACATAATAGTCCTCAAGTGACAAGTTAGGAAGCATTGAAAAAGTTTGTGAGGACTTGATTCCAGTAAAAAGTCATATAAATCAAGATTTATTTGTCCCACTTCCACACCAAAAAAAAAAAAGCAACAACAAAAAAATCCCTAGAAATTCTCAGCACCACTAGTCTTTCTTCTACCTACAACTGATAAAGACGTAAAATACATCTTCATAAAGAGGATTAACTGCAGAAGTTTAAGAGTCATATAGATGAATAGTATTAGTCAATCAATCGTCTTCAAAAACTAAGAAATAATTGATTATTATTTACCTTGAAATGAATTCTTTTTCTTTTTAAAAAAATTTGTGCCTCTTTAAGTGCTATAACTTAATTTTATGCATACCCATACACTTCAGTTCATCAGTGCTGTACATCTATCCTAAAACATTCTAGTTGGAAATCATTGATTAAATCCATCCCTGACATTTACTGCATATGGCAGAGTTGTGGTAAGATTTAAGTGGGCACAATCTAATTTTTATTTGTTTCTGAGGGAGCAGTTAAAGTGAACATTTCTTCCAAGGATCTCTGAACATCAAAACTAGCAAAACTAAAAGAACCATAAGCATGCATTGAAAATGTGACTCCTCCTTGACTAGAGAGCTAAAAGGATACTGTAGTCAAATACAAACTGAAGACAGCCCAATCAGGGAAAAAAATTGTGATTTTCTACCTAACTTTTCCTCTTAAACTGTTAGGGACTAATTTCTTACAGGCAGTTCTATTGAACAAATCTTGGTAAATATCTTCCCCCGAAACAGTGATTATAACAGCAAAACAAATTGTCAGTCATGGGGCTATGACAAATAACAAAAACTTCTATCAAGTCCCTAAACAGACTGGAGTCATTAACATTACAGGCACAACCCTTGGAAAGGGAGAAATGAGGAACAAAGCAGAATTATTACTAAAAGAACAATAAAGTGGTTTAGATACATTAAGATCAATTAGGCATTAGTTTTAATATAGCCTAAAGTTAAAAGCTGTTAAACAATCCCATTTGCATCATTTAAAGTTCACAGCCCAAGGAAAATACCACGTATAAAGAAACCAGAGAGCCTTCTGTGAATTGTGTGTCAATTATCTAATTACCTTTGATAACATCGGGTGCAAACCTCCAAGGAAAAAGCTTTAAAGAGCTCTTGCAGGTACGTGTGTATTAGGAGAGTAATAAGACTTGTTGCAGGGAGAAGAGAAAGAACTGCATCTTGCATTGGAATGAATGTCCTGTCCCTGGTTGCAAGCATGTGAGAGATGAGAGTTACACTACAGTTACTGGAGCATGATTATCAACTCCAAATGCAGCTTCTCAGCTTGGGAAGAGGGACAGGGAGATTGGGTGAGTTTCTACTTTGACTCTTACTTCCAGGCTGAGATGCTGCCATATATTTCTGCTACTCAAGGAGAGAATCCAAGCCTGGCTCCTACCTCCTGGCCTCCCTCCTTCCTCTGCAGTGTCTGTGGATGGGGAAGAGTGAGAGCACTTTGTTTTCCTACTCCTTGGGCACCTTCTTGCAGAGATAGCAGAGCTCTCTGACAGAGGAGGTCAGTGACAAGATCTCAGCTTGCAAACACAGCTCCACCTTAGGCGTTGCATGGGGCAGCTGCCCTTGAATTCCCACCATGAAATGCCTGTGCACCACCAGCTTGGGCAATAGCTGTGGACATTATCTGCTCACTGGTGGTGCTTACATCCCTGCTTCTCTGACTGGTAATTCCCTGCACCGGTTGGAGGAGTGTTGCCTGTCTGCACAATGGGAATTGCTTTGAGGTCTGGACAACGTGCTGCCACAGCCAGGTGGGAAGGAGATATGTCTGCACTCCTGGTCAGCACCAGTATCTGCCCTCTGATTTTTGAAGGGAAATTGTAGTGACTTCTTCAGCGGGAAGCTTTGGTGAGTAGATGCAGAAGAGGGTGTCTGGTGGTATGTTTCCATTTGGATGATTGCTCTAATTTACTCCTTTTTATTTTTTGCTTTTAAGAGGAAAAAACACAGGAGTTAATAGTGGTTTTTTCCTCCAGCCTAAGTGATTCTTGAGTGACGTTCACCACTGGTTTATTTCATGCCTTCCAATTTAGAATTGATAAGCTTCTACTTTAAGGAAATGCCAGGGCAAACTTTTATTTTGTCAGGGGAAGCAATCTGATAAGAAGGATAGTGTGTCCTAAGTGGGAAGGCTTCAGAAAGGGCAGCTGTGGGGGACTAACCCCGGTAGTAGCACCTGCAAACTAATTCCTCACAGCCCTTTGCCACAGAGAATGGCTCCATAGCTACTGCCTCAACTAGAGGAGATGATGTGCACTTTGTCTGGATTACTTGGTTATTGTCATGTCCTCAGTGCTTCCCAGAACTCCAGTGGAGAGCAGGAAAACAGTCATCATTGGACATCCCCCTGAAGTGCCTCCTTAGGCCACCCCACATACTTCAGGTGACCCAGGAAGGGTCTATGCTGGTACCATCAGCACAGGAGACTGCAATCAGGGTCAGGAACTGACAGCTCCTCATCAGTCCCAATTAGCAATAGACCATGTCAAAGATTTATGTAAACCCTTTACAAGTATATGCTCAGGGTTGGGGTTTTTTCAGCTGTTTCACTTGGGGTCCTGTTTGTACCTCCTCCTTAGTGACCAGCTGAGCCTTCTCCATGTTCATGACGAGAAACCTGCATTTGCGGCTCTTTAAGATGGTATCACCCCGACTCTTCAAGGACTGGGACACACAACTGACATGAGACCACACCAACCAAAAATCAGGTCAGTGATTAAACTTCTTGATATTGGCAAGTCAAGTGTCAGTATCAGAAGGGAGTTTATTAAGTCATTTGGGGTTGTAGACCTGAGAGCAAGAACTGTCTATTTAATTCTTTCTAAGATTGCAGCTTGTGGGAGGGGATGGAGGGGGGACACAGCTTTTCTGTTAAGAAATACCTATGTTGGTTTAGGAGTTGCCACATCCTAATTTCCAGTGAATGAAAAGCAAGAACAATAAACTTCATGTCCTGTGTACTAGCTACTTTTGGTATAGGGAATATTGCTGAACTTCTGTTTCATGAGAAAAAAAAAAATCTTGTTCTTGCATTAGACCCATTACTGAGATAATCTTCAGCTAGCTTACACCTAAAGGCTGGAGCTGTGGTGATTCTCAGAACAGTCTTGTCAATGCATATGTGATGAAATTAAGGGAAATCCAGTCATGAATAAGGTCTGTGTTTCCAATTCCCCTGAGAGCTTCCATCAAACAAAACAATCCCCTTCTAAAGCACATGTTTGAAGAAGGGGAACAAAGTATTTTTATATTATTTGCCTACTGGAATATTCTTTACTTGGTATCTGAGCACAGTGGTGATATATGCAAATACTGCAGCTCATCTTTTTAAAACGTGTTATTATATCAGTAATAAAGAAAACAGTTTGCATTTCAGATGAAGAGACAACAGCGTATCACAAAATATTTACTCTGCCCAGAAGAGCAGCAATTTACAGACTATTTAACAGCAGTTTATGTATTCATTTAAAGATTACATTTTTTTTTAAACAAAGGTTTTTTTATTTGTGTGCCAAGCAGTTTTCTGTAAGTAAAAGGATTAGACCTTGTCTGGCATCTTTGAATTTATATTCTGTGAAAAGCAGTAGTGATTTAGATCTGAGTTTTCATAGCATGTGACATGTAAGGTGTGTTTAGCTTCTTGTGGATTTTTTTTTTTTTTTAAATAGATAGATAGTCTTTATTTGCTTTTCTGGAGAGAACCAACATAAGCTCATAAGTATTCTACTTTTAAGCAATGTACAAAACCTAACCTCTTTGTTAGTTTAGCAATCTTACACCATTTGCTAACATTCACCAAAGAAGAATGTTTTCACTGAGAATGGATCTTGGTCCCTCTCTTTTCTCTGGTTTTCTTGAAAAAAACCCAACAAACCCAACACCAGGAAACATATGATCTCATCAGTTGACTCAAGAGAAAAAAAAGAATCAAAAAATACCTGCACTGAGCACCTATTTTTCCAAAGATTATGGAGAAGTGAGGGGAGATATCAGCAGGGAAGGGCTGCCCAAAGAAGGGCCCAAAGAAGGGCTAGGAAGAGCCCAGTCACTGCATACCCCTGGGGCAGTCTCTTGGTCCTTCTGTATCTTGCGAGCTGAGTGAACTAGCACAAGGGAATTTTGTACTGCTGTCATTAGAGTGCATCTGGTCACAAACTGGATTGCAGGCCTCTCTCTAAGCTTTATTGATTGTAATGGTGACAGCTGGGTGCAAGGGTCAAATAAGAGCTTACTTGCGTGGAGGTGTTCCATCTGCAAAGCCAAACCCCAGTGAAAGTTCTGTGGCTCTGCAGTGCTGGATGGTTTGTGACTCTGACTGTGAACAGCAGCTGCTCATGTGGAGGGGGCAAGAAGTCTGCTAGTTCTTAAGGAAATATGGTTTACAAGGAGAATGCCTGTTGGCACTTGGCTTCTCCCCAAAAAGATGGAGCTGCTATGCTCCCCTTACAGAGTACACCACTGTTCACTGTTTTGAAGCACATGTTCTCAGGCCACAGTGAAGTTAAGTATAGAAGCGGTCCCATAGTGGATCTTTTGCATGACAAAATTCACAAAGGAGTAATTTGCTCCATAAATGCCTTAGCTACCTATCTGTAGCAAAATAAAGGCCATGTCAGATAACCCAGGCAGCATCTATATATCCTCACCTAATTGCTCTATTACTTGTGGCAATGATGCCTCAGAAGAAATCCCCCAGCCCTTTTGACTAGAGCTGGGGCCCTGGCTCCCACTGCCATGGCAACAGAAGTGCTGCCTGCTGAAAAAGCCAGCTGAGTCCAGAAAAGGTCACCGGAGTCCTTTAGAAACCCTGGGAAACCCTTTATCCTCAAAGAGAAAGAGGCACAAGTCAGGAGCTGAAAAGACAAAATAGTTTGCCAATGGTGAGCACACAAAATTTCCAGTTTATCTCATAAAACATATTTTTAATGTGTTTTTATTGCCTTTAGGGCTATTTAAGCATTCTGCATGGTTTTAGGGGGGATTGGAGGGTGACAGAGCTTGGGGAGCAAGGATGGGAAGATGGTGTTTTTCTTCAGTGGTTTGTCACAGCGAGTGTGTCTTTACAAGGCTGTAAGGACTAAGGCCTTATGGAAAAAGCCCCAGAGTTGCAAGAGCTGGCACAAAAAGGAGACAATTTCTTGCCTTTGGCTTCTTTTCTGCACTGTCCCAGTCCAGCACTTGGCAGAGCAGATATAAAACACAGCACGCTGCTGTTGGGAGTGCTTGTTACAGTACCAGACCTGGGGTTCTCAGACACAACTTGGTCCCACCCCTTGTGACATCCTGGAGTTGTAGGAACTGTTGGATCAATTAAGCAGATCCAGACAAGATCACCTTCTGAGTGGAAAGCTTTTTAAAGTGTTACAATTCTTGATGCACCCTTTCATGCTTAAGGCTGTACGTGATTGCAGGAGTTCACTCTCCCATGCTTAAAGCATTTCTATAATGCTTCCTTAAACCTGTCAATACTATATCTGACAACAAATATGTTGGGAAGAAAAACATTTTTTTCTCTAGGAAAAGGTGTATTAAAGCTGCAGGGGTTAATACAGGGTAGAAGGTGAATGCACAGCAGCAAAGGCAGCTTGGCTCACTGACCTGAGACATTGTGCTGGCCAAGGAACAAAAAAGCCTGACTCCAATCGCCTTTCCTTTGCCTCCCCTAAAGCAGCCATGCCAAGTCACATCACTGGGCAGCAAAATGAAGTAAAAAAAAAAAAAAAGATGCCACCACCACACCCCTCCCCAAAGCCTCTGTATTTAAAGGGGAGAAGCTAAAAGGTGAAAAATGGGAATGTGTATTGAGGATGCAGACACATCCTCAGTACTGCAACCTTCTCTACTCCCAGTGCATGCTAAGCAAGGAGGTGATTCTGAATGCAGGAGGTTTTTTTTTTTCTTCAAAATGAAAACACTTTAATATACCTACAAATGCTTGGTGTGACAGTAGTATTACTAAGATGTAAAGGCTTTAATAAATAAGTATAAAAACATAGCTGGTGTAAAGAATAGATAAAAAATGAAGCCTTCTAAACACTTTAATGTGTGGAAATACTCAACAGTTTTAACTCTTTTTCAATTCTTTACCTTTCTACCTGTCTTTCAGATTTTCATGTCTATGCATGTTATTCTTGTAACCTTAACATTTTCCAGGGTCCGTGAAAATCCGTAGCTAACAGTTCTGGTTATGTTTTTCTTCAGCAAACAATTAATTCCAGTGAATGGGTATTGCTATTTTAATTATGGAAAAGTCAATATACTTATGCAGCTTTGGACAGCATGACAGACACAGCATAAGCCTTAGTACCACGGTTATCAAATTATTTAGGCATATGTATAACTTTATGATAACAGGGTCATCGTAAAATGACTATCGCATAATTCCTGAGGAAAGTGGAAGCCAAATGAGGCCATGTGTGAAAACCTATACGTGTACTAGATAGCTGCTTTTTTTTTTTCTCCTTCCCTCCCTTCCAGGAGACTTGCAGAGCATTCTTATTCTCCAATTCTTTGTAATTACATTTCCCATAGCTCATGATTAATGGTATCAGCTAACCAAAAAGCTGCCGATGGGGCAAAACCGTGGCACTCAAAATCTGGTGATACCTTGAGACGCAAAAGCACAATATGCATTTTTGGTATGCAAGAGGCTTCCAAGCTTTGACTAGCTCAGAAGAAAACAGCAGGATGAGATGTGGTTTCATTGTCCCAGGGGAGGTGAAGGAAGAAAAAAAAGCAGTAATACGTGGCTGCATCCTGGATTGCATCAGGAAGTTGGATTTCAGGTTGACAAATGTCCCCCAGCACGCAGGGAGGGCACACACAGCAGCAGGTGTGGTGGAGGAGTGCCGGGCTTGGCCTCAGGCAGTGCAAATACTCGAGCACCAGCCGGTGCAATCAGTGAAACCACCTCACCCCGTTTGGCACGCTGATATACCTGTGCTACAGCAGCACTGCGAAGGCAAACAGAGGTATCCGAGGTTAGACCCAGCAAACCCGGCCCAAATCAGCAGCTCAGGCATACTGCAGGCAATAGTTCCATGTGAGGAAGGCTTACTTGTCATGCAACCTGATGGGAAATAACAGTAGAGAGCATAATGGACTATGAAATGTCAGGAACAATTGTCTGCAACACCCAAACATTTTAGATTAACTTTTTGGGCATTGCTAACTTGAGAAGTGTGGCCCGTTGAGTCTACCGTTTTTGATTGGATTGAGACTTTCCATAAGGTATCTACAAGTTTCTGCCTCTTATCAGTGGAAATGTGGTCAGGCAAAGAAAGAGAATGACTTGCCTGTTAAAGAAATTTGTAGTGCAAATATTTTATGCACACAAATGCTAAGTGCAGAGTGGAGGCAAATTGGACAAAAACTACAGCATATATCAGCTGCTGCTAAGGATGACACACCCTTGGGTTATAAAGTTAAGGGTCGATGTTCACAAGCTCTTCAAGCGCAATAAGTAATCTGAAAAAGATAACTCTCCTGTAAAGGATCCATGTTCCAAGCATGGTGTTTACAAGCCAGCAGCACAAAAAAACTGATTTTTTGGAACTCTTTAAACACAAAAGAGTAAATCTTTATAGCAGTGCAAGGGAGTCATGCCCACAAATCTCATTATTCTGAAAGCTGCTTAGAAACTTTAGCCCTTAGAGTCAACATACCACAATGCTTTCAGAAGTACAATTTAAAAGAGTTACATATGCTTCTAACAATTAGCTAAAAAAAAAAAAAAAAAAAAAAAAAAAAAAAAAAGAGAGAAGAAAAATTAGGATTTAAAAGGATTTACAAGGAAATAATTGGGGGAGGGGATGTTATAAGTGAAGGAGGTAATTGAAAGGGATTGAGAGGAGTACAGTAGGAAGTGGATGTGGTTAAGGCATTCACAAGATTAGTTAAAGAAAAGCATGGTAAAACTGGAAGTAAGAAGCCAAATCCTGGGACAAATGAATACAGGTTCTTCGATGTATTCTGAGCTGCATGATTTATACATACTCAGCATATAGCCTGTGGACCTTAAGAATAATTGGGCAAAAACAGTGATGACAGCTTATTAAAATACTACCCAAAAAAAGAATTATGCAGAATTTGATGCACAAAAGTTTCTTATACTCTCAGAGATTAAATACCTAGTCAATGGTCCTGAACAGCTGCAGGTATTCCAGCCTCAGGAGTCTTATAGAATTAAGAAACTTAACAGTAATAAAAGCTGTGACTTGCCATGCAAGCTGGTTTATTGAAAACAAAAATTGTCACAGGATTCATTACTGCTTTAGAGATGGATTGTGAGCTTGAAACTCATTTTCAAATGTCTCCACAACAAAGCAGGATGATATGAATGCTAAAACTGGGGTGGATGAGGGCAATTTGAGGTGACGAGTAAAGCTCTGGCATGCAAATTATACGGATTTTAATTAGTGCAGATACACCTTTTGAAATTCCTGCAGGACTTTTTGTATCTATAGAAAACATACTGAAATCCTGGATAAGTAGGTTGTTGTGTGCATGTGTGTGCTTGCCTGAGATCTCAACTTCTTCCAGGATTAAGAGACTGCAAATACATGCCCCATCCTGTAGGTGCTCTAATAACAGCATGGACTGGCGAGCGCAAGGCAATTGAGCAAACACAGGAAAAGGATACACAACAGACAGCGTACCAAGCAAAAAGACAACAGAGGAAGAGAATGAAAGAGCTGAACCAGGTCAGCGTAACAGTACCCAAACTTTGTACTCCTTGCTAAGCCTGCAGAGCTCCTAGGATCTTTTTGCATTTTGCATACTGAAATTTCAAAACAAGAAGGCAAGGTAATCTCTGTCCTGATATTAAGCAGGACCATTTCTAATATGACTGTTTCATTTCTCTTGCTTCAGAGAGCCAGTGCAGTGTTCAGAGCACCGTCAGCATTCAGGAAGAATAGATGAGCACTGAGAGTTTCATGCTCTTAAAAATAAACATTGTCAGCAGGATACATAAAATAATGTATTGAATTTGAAACACAACATCACAAGAGAATGAAGAAAAGCAGATGCTTCTGCTAAGGATTTATGGACAGATCAATTTACATAATGATGTTCTTTAACTTTATTTTAGAAGTTGGACAGGACAGCACTTCAGATCTGAAGTAACCAACAATGGACACCAGCCCTTTATTACGTCAAAAGAAAAGAGAAGCTCTATCGGTTTTTTTAGCTTGGTTCACAGCTCATCAGGATGCTCATCCCCAGAACCCCTGAGCTTAGACTTGGTGGAAAGTAGGGTATGTTAAGACTACTATGTGAAGATGTAGCAATGAAGATTAGAACAGAAATCAAGTTAGCTTGATTTCTGCCACTTCTCTAGAGCTCGGGTTTTGGTGCACAATACAAGGATTGTTGTAATGAAGGCATGTGCTGTTACACAGAGCTGGGGAACATCAAAGTCATAAACTTAGGCAGGGTGCAGGTATTTGTGAAGGACTTTGACTGTCAGAAGCTCTTGAACCATGACATCCATTTGCTGAGTGACTGCCTGTTGTTTGTGTTTTATACCAGGTCTCAGATTTCATCAGTGACAGCCTGGTATCACCCAAAGTTCTGGAGACAAGTTTGGTCACTGTGAGAAGCTCCTCCTACACCTGCAAGTAGCAGGGAGAAGGCTGTGACACCGGCTTTAGAAAGGTCTGGCTTTATCTTAGTCTGTGTAACAAGTGTAAATGCTGATCCTATTGCTGGTGCTTTCCATGCACCATGGTGCACGGTGAAACATGTGTCTTCCTACTGGTGATTATTGTGCATAAGTGAATGGACAGAATCATCTAACTGTACCCAGATAATTGACCAGGAAACTGGAACCCTGGTATCAGGAGCCTAATGAGGAATTCATAATATATAAAACAATATTTATTTATTTTTTTGAGGGAGTAGAAAGAATGACAGACTAACAAAAGGGCAGTAAAGGGAAAGGAAGAATTGGGTGAAAACTTTGAATGGTCAGAGAGGACGCTATTATGATATGAACCAATTTCTAGCATTCAAGGCATACAGTGAACTGTTTTAATTTTTCAACAACAATGCAAGTCATGTAGGCACTCATAAAAACTTAAAAGCTCTTTTTAAAATAATAGCATGCATTTTACATGTACTATATGTACTTATTCTCTCAGAGTGCAAGTTATTTATCATTCTTGTCTAAGCTAATAGTCCATCTCTGTCTGGATTGCAAAGTTTAATTAACTTCTGTAGGTGTTACAAGGAAAATTATGCCTAGCTGAGTCTAAAATCCACATTCTTGAATGTAGGGCATTTTTAAATGAAGACGACTGATGCACTTTTTGAATAACAGCTTCATGTTTTTCTGCTTCATACAAAGCAATAGCATTCCAAGTTTAAAGCCTGTAGAATCCAGACAAATAACACACCTTTCTCTCTCTCATCAAGATGCTCTCATGAGGACTATAGCTAACTCTAATAACTGTAACTTTTGCTCTGCTACTTAAGGCTGATGAGTTTGAGATACTGGTCACAGAAAAGATGGCAAAAATTTAGTTGCCTAGTGGGCATTGTACATGATGGGGAATTACAAGATTAGAGAGTATTTTTGGGTCTTCATGTTGCTATCACCACTAAAGCACAATTTGTACAGAGTTTGAACTGAGTGATGAAGCACAAGAAGGGGCAAATCTCCAAAGCAAAAAGACAAAGATGCTATAATCTCTTAATAATGGTACTGTCCCACACCATCAAGCTTATTTTGGCATCTTAATTAATGCATAGCTTCAGGAAGGTTATCACAGTTAAAATACCAGTAGAAACATAGTTCATCCTTCTGCTCTGAATTGAACTGCATGACCAAAATTCAGGCAGAGCCACATATGCTTAAAGAACTCTTAGATACAGCCAGAAATGTGGGCCATAACAAAAAAAGATGACTCCTTCTCCTCTGGTGAAGTCCAATATCATAGTAGGGGAACTTGGTGGAAGACAAATATGAATTTTGAGGGCTTACACTAAGCTGGAGTGTTTTTAATAGCATATCACCAACCAGTGTGCATTTTTCACTTATCAAAATGACAGTGTCTTTTTATCTATCTGTGTGTTCATGCTAAGACATTAAATGCAAGACAGCAGGATTTGGCACTTTCACTGCATTGGCAGTGGTTGCAATACACGTATTGTACCTTTGCTGCAGGTGCAGTCACCTTACATCTCAGAAAATCTGCCTTCCTATTCTAATATGAAATAAAACATGACTTCACAAATACATGTGCTAAGTATGTCAGTGACCCACAGCTGCACATCTGGAGGGCAGGTAAATCTTAATTCAGGCAAAACTTGTGCCTGATACTGAATTGACTATTTTTCTAGTGACGTTAAAAAAAAAAAAAAAAAAAAAGTTTTGCTATATGGATTTTTAGTGTGTTAGTCATGAGCATTTATGAATAGCATTTCCTGCTTCAGTAATCAACTTACATAGGAAAAGAGAATGAGTATGTGACAAATGATTGCATCTTATTTACATTTTTAGCATTAAATAATTCTGAAGGTATCAGTAGAAGCATTTAAAGGAAGGTTTTCACAACAATCCTGTACAAAATGCAGTGAAAATCCTTTTGATGTTTAACTAAAGGAGATTGCAAGGACATAAGTTTGAGAAGTGGAGGGTGGAGTTAAAAAACATACCTCACCCACTGCAAAAATGCCTGGGCCGTTCTTTGCCTGTGTTTTAGAGTGCATATTAATAGGTCTCCAATAACAGGTATCTCTTGCTCTGCAAGTAATAAATTGTCTTGTCATATATTGTCTTTATCATCAGGAATAAGAAAAAATTCACTGGCATTCTGCACAGATGAATGCATGTTTACAGAGCATTGATTCCAAAAGTCACGATATTTCACCCTCAGTATACAAATGTGGTGCTGATTCAGACAGCTAGCACCACGCATAATTGGATATAAATTTTGCATTGCTAATTAATGGTCTGGTTTTAGTGCTGTGATTTGCTGTGATTCTGTGTTTCACTATTGTGATACACAGGACACGGATGCAGTGTCAGTAAGTGCTCTGGGTTATTTTTCAGCAGCCACCAGTTGAATATCCACTGCTCCACAGCGCTGGCTTTCTTGATTTGAGCACCTCCTGGAGCTGTTACATGTCTTTGCAAACTGTTTATGTAATTCTAATAATGACAATGGCAGACTGCAGGCTGCAGTTTAAAGTGCAAACATACAATTTAGTTCCTTAACTTTTGCTAATCTCTAGTAGGCTTTTAGGTGGAATTTTTATTGTGCTTTTTAGATCTTTTGTCTTTTCTGATTTCAGTTAGATTAAGCACTTTGTATTCACATTTGGCTTAGAGAAATAAAACTTATGTGATTCTTTTGCATAGCAGCATCAAACTTGGAGATTAGAGGGCTGGTAAATTTCATCCTTAAAACAACTGGGGGTGAAATCTTGGCTGTGTTTAAATCTGGCAATGTTCCAGTAATTTCATGTGAAGCTATTCACCTCTACTAAATACTTCAGATCCTAAGGGCTCTGTAAGTTGTTGCATAAACATTATGTAGTTAAACAATGAAAAAAACCACTCCCAGTTGCCTTTAGAATAGGGAAAATCTTCACCTAAGGTAAAATCTTTGCTGCCAGGTTTCTGAGGGAGAAGTTGACAGAGGTAATCGAGCAGTGATGGAATATTCTGGGATTAATTAGACGTGGCCTAGATACACATGAGGGAGTATCAGAGCTGACCTAAATGTTGGGAGGAAGAGTGCCTCTATCTCCTACTTTCTTCTAATCAGCCCTGACACCAAAGACTTGGCAGGGCAAGTCTGGAGAAACTGTTTGGATATAAACCTGAAAGAGAGGCAAATTGTTACACTCATTTTCAGTCATATTATAAGTCTGCTTATTTAAATCTAAAATGTTTTGAAGACATGTTCACTTCCTGTATCCTGGAGGTTAGTAAGAAGTCTTCCAGGTTTTTCAAGCAGTTAGACAACAGTCTACAAAAGTCCTGCTGTAAATCACCATGCTTTAATTGAATATGAAGTTTTCCTATCATTTCTGCTTTGTCCCAAAGCACCATTTGCAGGGAAAAAGAAAAAACAATTAATTACACAGACAATGTGTTCATTTTGGGATATATACAAAAGTCAGAGTTGTTGATAGTAAATCAGGAATTAAATAAACTTCACTTTGGGCTAAGGTTTACAGGAGCAGCTTTCATTACTCAAAGGATCAGTGAATAAGGGAATAATAATATAAGAATAAGTGAATAAGTGAATAAGAATCAGGGAATAAGAGTAAATCAGTGATTCTTCAGTTTAATTTGAAGTAATGTTAATTGGATTAGTCTTCTGCTCTGTAAATATGCTTTTCAAATTGAAACAAGTGACTTTTTTTTAGGGACAAAACTGTACATCAACCTTTTCCCACTTATTCTGTAAACTCTATCTAAACCTAAAGGATATCCCTGATTTAATCACACTACTCAGAACAAAGATTCAGTTAAGCCAGAGTAAAAATAGAAGTACAGTCTAGAGATCTGCTTCTTGCTAATTGCACACATGTGGGAATTTAGAAAAATTTTTAATTCAACTACTCAGCCAAATAGTTTTTAAATCATTGCAGTTTGTCATGGATTCACCCCAGCCAGCAGCCAAGCCCCACACAGCTGCTCACTCACTTCCCCACCAGTGGGATCAGGGAGAGAATCAGAACAGTAAAAGCCAGAGAACTCATGGACAAAATAATAAAAAGATAACAATTTGAGGGGGAAAGCAAAAGCCAAGCACACAAGCAAAGCACACCAAACACACACTGCTTCTCATGGGCAGGCAGGTGTTCAGCCATCTCCAGGAGAGCAGGATCCCATCAGATGTAACAGTGACTTGGGAAGATGAACAACATCACTCCAAATGTATCCTCTCTTTCTCCCTCTTCCCCACTTTACATACTGAGCATGATGGCACATGGTCTGGGGGTCACTTTGGGTCACCTGTCCTGGCTGTGTCTCCTCCCAGCCTCCCATGCACCCCCAGTCTCCCCTCCAGCCTGGCAGAACAGAAACCAGAAAAGGCCTTGGCTCTGTGCAAGCCCTGCTCAGCAATAACAAAAACATCCCCACATTATCAACCCTGTGCTCAGCACAAATCCAAAACACAGCCCCATGCCAGCCACTGCGATGAAAATTAACTCTACCCCAGCCAAAACCAGCACAAAATGTTATATATTAGAAAAAGAGGGGTGAGAGATCTGGAAACCTGCAGTATTTGAAGATGGATGAGATCCTGCCATTATCACACTTACTTGTCATGGGTGACTGTAAAGCAGTGGAGTTTGGCTTGCCAGGATGATGACTTTATTACAATACTTCTCTTTCAATATCTTTTTAACATGTCTAATAATTTTTTCCCTTTAATTGGTTGGGTTTGGGTTTCTTTTTTTGGTGAGTTGGGTTTTTTTGGGACTTTTTGGGGGGTCTTTGTTTTGTTGGGTTTTTTGGGGGGATGAGTGGTTTTTTTTGGTTTTTGGGGGGTTTGTTTATTTTTTGGGGTTTTTTTTGTTTTCTTGTTTGTTTGGGGTTTTTTTGGGTTGTTGTTGTTGAGCTCTCAGTTTGGGAAAAAGATGGAAAACATACTAAAAAAAAAATTGAAATAATTAACTATATTAATACTAGAGCTAAAGCAATAAAAGCTAGAAATCATTTCATTTGTACCAAGTAAGGATATCTGTCTGTAGCTTTGGACCTGAGAAAAGGGGAACTACCATAGAATTCTGCATCTACATGGTGCACTAAAGGCCCTATGAAATCTATTTCATTATGATTATATTTAGTAGAAGACTTGAATGTGTGCAGTGTTATGATACAACAGCTGCTATTGCCTGCAATTCCCACAAAACATGCCTTTTATAAAGGAATCATCTCATTGAATTACTAATCGATACAACTTGGTGTCAGACAATACATAATAGAAATAATCTACTGTTTGAGAATTTCTCTCCAAATGGCAGTTTCGTAAGAAAAGAGGCTGCTCAGCATTGTGGTGTTTGTTTCCAACTACCAATAACATCGAATTTACGGTTTTTGAAATCTGCAAAGAATTTAGAAAGCTTGGAGCTGCCTAGGAATGCTTTTGTGATTCACTGCTGCTAAGAACCTTAACTTCCAGTTACCAATTTGTGATATATACCACATACTTTATATGGCTAACAGCAGTAGTCTTGCTATCATTCTCTGTTGCAGACAGCATTCCCATTCCCCAGGACCCCAGTGTGAAAACCAGAGTCTGGCAGAATGCTGCAATGTTATTCAGTGTATAAATCTATCTATTGGGCTGGTCTTTTCCAGTAATTATTCATGAACCTTTTATGCATTTATGTAAAATGAGTCAGGCCACTTTTTCTGAAATGGTGACTAAGCTAAGGAACAAAAACATATCCTGGTTTTAGCATCTAGTCAGTGTTGTACATCCACACTTTTCCACGTAACCAATTTTGAGTGTCTTTTTTTATTTGTCTGTGAAACTTCCTAAGGCTTTATCTTGTGCAGATTTGACACGTTGGCTTTATTTAACTTTTCTAATGCTTTACAAATGCTTCATATCTTCAGCAGTTAGGTTTTGTTTAATTTTGAACATGGCAGAATACATCCTGAGAAGAATTGTGTCAGACTTACTGAACATTTATAGCTGATAAATGATACTGAATTTATAATACTCAAGTTGCCGGTTATTTGCTAAACTGTCAACAGTTTATCACTAAATAACAAAATTCCTAAGAAATACAGAAATCTAATTAATTTACAGTTGTAAAATTTTCAATTTTTTCTCTCAAAGGCATTGTGGTTCTTGTTCAGACTGACAATTTCATCAAATTAACTCCACTAATTTACAATACTTGAAAAGTCTTTTAGAAAATAACTCAGCATCTGAAATTGTGGGTGTTTACAGCATTCACTTTTTCAGCATAACAGAAATTGCAGCAACCTATTTCAATTTTCTCTGCCCTAGATTCAGGAAATGATGCAAGTTAATTTCTGTTTGAAATGCTCAGAAATATGGCACCTTGGAAAAGGAAATTTTCCAGACCTGAGAACTGGTCTACGTATATGACTACTCATACTTTTGTCTGACTCAAAATACAGGTGAGAGTTTCTTTGAAAAGTGATTCAAAACATATATTTTACTTTTTAAATGGCAAAACCGTGCTCAGAATCATTCCAATTCTTCTCATACTTAAATGAAACGCCCACGTAACAGACCATCCCATCCACTATTTTAATGAGTTCTAAATCTGTCAAGGATTGTCAACATTCATCAGTGTGGATATTTTGAGGACTTGTAGGTGCAAAAGAAGTTAATTTTTTTTAGACAAAAGCAGTATTAATAATACAACATAGTTCATAAACATTGACTGGTACTCATTATCAGAAAGGGTAGCTGGAAAAAAAATCATTTTATATTCCAATCTTCCGGACACTGGTAGAATCCAGACCAGTGCAAAATAATGAGCTTGCTTACTGTTGCTGTGTGGGAAAAGAGAAGAGGAGCTAGAGGTGAGACTGCAGGAATAAAACAGACTAAGTAGGCATGACAGGAGTATGGGGGCTAAGTGTAATGACAAGAACTTCATAACACATTCTTCATAAAAGTGACAGGAAAAGCAAAGGAGGCGAACAGCACTCTGCCAAAAGCATCTATTCAAATGCTGAAATAAAGAGGGATAATTTTTGGTAGGACATGCATGGCTAAACTGCTGGCTTAAAAAAAGAAGGATAATTGAGAATTAAGGAAGAATGGTACTAAAGACTGGAGATCATGAACACAAAACAGTGAAGATTTAGCAATCATAGTCTAAGTTGCAAAAGCATATATTAAGTACTCCCTAGAGGCACTTATTTGATTAAAGTACTTTTAAAACAATCTCAGAAATTAAGAAGAATTTAAAATCCTGTACTTTAGTTCCTTTTTGTCAGCTCTGAGGTTAAATATACATACATTGTAAATATTTAGGGCATAACTTAATATTCATCATAATGTATGCCAAACTGTGCCCTTTGGATTATTCCTAGCAGTGACCACCTCCTTAATCCAAAATCTCTCTTCAAATCCTTAAATGCTGGGAATGCTGTCAGAAGGGAGTATGAGTTTAACTTAAAGTGAGGGAGATCTGGCCAGGCATCTTCAGCCACACGTTGAGTTTCTACCTTCTCAGATGAAAACTGGAGAAGGTGTGTCTTAGGTTCCACCAGGACACCCCAGGACTCTGATATGCAGTACTAGTAAATCTGCTGCAGGGCTAAGACACTGCAGGAGCTTTTCATAAGTGTCAATGGCTTCACCTCAGATCCAAAGTAACAGTGCAGAAAACAGCAAAGGCTTTATTCAGAGATGACCATCTAAATGGAAGGTCAGGATGGGAAAAGAGATTATATGAAGCTGGAAAGTTTGATTGGTGCTGCTTGTGTTGAGTGTGTTCCGTTTAGGAAGGCAACTTTCTGCCAGCTGGCACTTTCCAACACTTCCTTTAATCAAAGCATGACCAAGTTTGCCATTACGTGAAGCCCAGAGTGTATCATGTAGAGAAATACTACACTTAATGAAGTGCTGGTAGTTATATCTGGAAACATCCAAGGGAAATGTAACTGTTTGAGGTCTCAAATCCATTTGTCAGGGTTTAACCCCAGCTGACAACTAAGCACCACACCACCCCTCATGCACTCACCCCCGGCAGGATGTAGGCGAGAACTGGAAGGGTAAAAGTGGGAATACTTTTGGGTTGAGATAAAGACATTTAAATAAGTAAAGGAATAGCCATGCACACAAGCAAAGCAAAAAAAGGAACTCGTTCACCCCTTCCTATGGGTAGGCAGGTGTTCAGCCATCTCCAGGAAAGCGGGGCTCCATCACACCTAATGGTGACTAGGGAAGGCAAAACACGTCACTCCAAATGTCCCTCTCCCTTCCTCCTTCTTTCCCCAGCTTTCTATCCTGAGCATGATGCCATATGGTCTGGAATACCCCCTTGATCAGTGGCAGGCAGCCCTGTCCTCTCCCAGTTCCTTGTGTACCCTCAGTCTCCTGTCTGGAGGGGTAGGGTAAGGAGCACAAAAGGCCTTGATTCTGGGCAAACCCTGCGCAACAACAACCAAAACATCCTGGTATTGTCCTTCCCAGCCCCAAACCAAAATGTAGCCCCATACCAGCTACTATGAAGATAAACTACCTCAGCCAAAACCAGCACACCGTTGCTAATTTCAAAGATTTAATTTCAAACCTATTTACATGAAAAAAAAAAAACAAACCAAAAACCCTGTTGTGTTTTGTGCTCTCTGCACTAAGGAGAAATAAAATTTGGTCTCTGAACTGCAGATTTTACAAGGATTGTCTATATGTTGACAGAAGAAAACCCTCAAATGAGCAAAATGTGAGGTTTTATGTAGAGTGAAGCCTTTACAGCAGCTTATGGAGCTTTGTAAAACATGACTTTCACCTTGAGAGGTACAAAAGTCAGTAGGAATTTCCTTTCAGACTTTGGATTCTGAACAAGCAAAGTGGTATTTGTGGTGAGATACTCAGGACAAGAGTTAAGGGGTAGATCCACATCCAGACACTCCTCCCGTGCAAGCAACTCCATGAGGTTTTGACATTGGTTTGTGACCCTGCTCCAGACACCATCCCCCAAATCCCCATCTACACGGCAACTGCATGGCTTAGGGGATTGGTAATCGGATACCTCACCTCCAGGTCACCAGAGGTCTCTGGTTCAAGAGCAGCAAGGCTTTGTAATGACTTAAATGCCATTGCATATTTATTTGGAATCATACATGGAGAAGTGAACATATGATTTCTGTGTGACAAGCAGTAGATGTCCACATACAGATACAAACATTGTGACAGTTGCCAGCCTGTTTGAAATATTTGAATGACTCAACATCAATCTAACAGAAACTGATTAATTCCCTAATAACAGAATTGTGGTTTGTTTTAATACTGCCTGTATAGTAAAAACATCATGGTTTATATATATTTATATATTATGCATTTATTTTACTTTTATATATGCTTATATTTTTATATATAAATTTATATTTACTTACATTTTGTAACTGAGTGAAACTAAAGCCTGTGTTTAACCCTGCTTCTTTTTCTCTCCAGGTTGTAAAAGACTTTGAAAAGTGGTTTTGAATAGAGAATTTTGAATAGAATTGGAGGCAATCCAAAGCCAAATTTAATTTTAATTTTTTGTCTTGGCTGATACAAATTCAACAAGAGAGAAAATATGTTCTGTAGGTCTTCTTAGGCACTTTACTAGATAGGAGGAACTGTAAGTGCAGAATTTGAAACTTCAGCACATCCTTAATGAGAATACAAATGAAATAAAGCTACTTCAGTAGCTTTAAAGGTCAGTATTAACCTAATACTTCTGGAGTCAGACTGCACGACCTGTGCGTGAGAAAAAAAAGGTAGATGATGCTCGCTGTTGAGGAATGAGGGCAAGCAGGTATAATGGTCAAACAGAAACATGACACCTTCTCCAATCTGTTGTCATTGGTGGTTCCGGCAGAGAGAGGGGCTGGCTGGCATGAACACTCTGTCCACTGGCCCGTACTGCCTCCCAGTGGGCATCAGCTACTTCTCTTTCGGGATAAAACACAGGGGGCTTTAAAATTCCTGGCACAGAAGCCATTGTCCTAGGATAGCTAATGGGGAGTTCACTGACAGCAAGACTTCGGGTATCTCAAACCAAAACAACAAAGCTCTTTTTCATTCTTCCAAGGATGTAGCTTTCTATGAAATCACAGATGCATGGTTTACCTTTTTCTATGGCTTCATGCAGAACCTGTACCTCCATATAAAAAAAAAATCCTCAAACCCAAATCCGGTTTTGGCAGGCAGCCTTACAAATGTGAGCTCTCACCACATCAACTTGCACGCAGCGGGCTCTGTCCCCACCCCTCTCAGCTCTGAGGAGCAGCAGCAGAGCAGTATCACCAGCAGCAGTATCATCTCATGGCTGTACCCTCCACACAGTGCTATAAGTAATATCTTTTTCTCACTTTTCATGAGTGTGCTGAGAGCAACAGTATAGGACATTAAAAAGGGATGCCAAAAATGAAGAATGAAACAACATGAGGAAAGAGCACTGTTTACTGCAATAAAGTCTCCCTAAGGAATGAAGGAAGAGCTGGGGAGATGCTTCTATACTTCTTTGACAGCCTACTGACCTTTACAGTTTACAGCCCCAACTTGCCTTTTCCTTCTGAGCTCAGCAAGGCAGGGGATCTGTTCAGAGCTGGGCACCTCAACTCTGTACATTTCCCATCAAAAAAACCCCTGACTGTCCCTCCCAGTCCTGTGAAGGTGTTGTTATCTACCTGAAGACAGTCACCTAAATCTTTGTGTTGAGATATTTGTGTGGTTGCTGCAAATGCAGACAGGGAGGGGGCTTTGGGGAAAGCAGTTCTGTGCTCCTGTGGAAGTCACAGGGCTGTGCAAACACTTGTAAGGATTAGAGCTGTTGCTCATGCCTTAAACACTGCATTTGTTTACATCTCATACCTTGATCTTACAGAATGGGGAAGAAAAAGAAAAAAAAAGACATCACGCAGTGCTATAGCACAAGTTATATGAATAAACAAAGACTTCTGTGTCTAGGTGTGTCCAACTACAAAGGTCACTCAGGTGTAGGCATTTTTTCCCTCCAAAGTTATCCTGTTCAAGGTGTAATATCCTGTTTCATTTCTTCAGTCCTTATCATTGAACGTTAATGTTAAAATCCATGGATCTGATACCTTCCCAGTGCACGTAAGAAATAGAACAGAAAAACATCAGAGCAAGGGTACAGTACTGAATACACAGAAAAGACGAAAGTAGTATTACATTGGAAGTACTGTTTTTGCATCACTCTGGTTTTTGGAGAGCTTACATTATCAGGTTTTCTGTGTGTGTGTGTGCGTGCACGTGTGACATGCTTTCAAAAGAGGAAATAGGATGCCTTTTAGTGCAGAAAATTAGTAACAAAGTAGCACACAAGCTGTGGGGCTGATAGCATCTCTGTAATCTTGTACTTAATCGGCTATACCCAAGAAAAATCTGTTGACTTTCCAGTTCTACTCTGCCCAGGCTGCACACAACAATTAATGGGCCTGCGTTAACCTACGCCCGTATGACAACCCCTGAAGTTAAACGTTTGCACCTTACAACTCGGTGCCCGAGCAGCGCTGCCCACCCAAGAGGGAAATCCCAAACCCCAGTGGAGCTGTCCTACCGCTCCCCGTTTTCCCGGAGGGCTGCTGGCCGCGCTCCGGGCGGAGCAGGTGCACGGAGCGCACGCCCGGGGCGGGGGCAGGAGCGAGCGGCGGCCCGGGGCGAGGCGCTCCCGCCCCGGTGCGGGGCGGCCACGTGGAACCGCGGCTCCCGCGGCGGCCACTTCCTGCTCCGCATCACCCCGGCCGCTGCGCCCGGCGGGGAGGCAAGCGAGCAGCCCGCAGCCTACTGGGGCGGCGCGGGGGAGGCAGAAAAAAAAAGAGGGGGGAAGGAAGGAAAAAAAAAAAAAAAAAAAGAAAGAAAGTTTGTACGTGCGGCGGCGGCGAGAGGACAGCCTCCGCAGGCGGGCGGCTGCCGGAGAGCAGCGGCGGCCGGGGGAGGCGGGGGAGCGGCGGGGCCGTGCCGTGCGGTGCCGCGGGGGGCGGAAGGCGGCCGGTGCGCGGGGCCGGGCGCTGCGTGCGCGGCGGCGGGAGGCAGAGGGCGGGCGGGAGGATGCGGCTGAAGCTGGGCTTCCTGCTGCGCGCCGTGCTGCTGGCGGGCAGCTTCTTGGGGCTGCTGCTGCTCTGGTCCTCGCTGTCGCCCCGCGCCGAAGAGCCGGATCTCCCGGGACGGACGCGGGTGAGTGCGCGGCCGCGCCGGGCGCCGGG
>NC_031771.1:33100432-33124964 GCF_001522545.3 Parus major
CGGGAGCGCGCCGCCGCTATCCGCCACCGGCGCGGTGCTGCGGGCAGCGTCCCGCCGGGGGCCTGCCCTCCCCGGGACCTCACCGCCTCCCGTGCCACGGGCACCCGAAACGCGGGGGATCGTCTTCCCTTTGGGGGTTTTCCGTCCCTAAATTACAGCGCCGGTGCTCCCTGCGTAAGTGTCCTGCAAAGGTCCCCCAGAGCTTCAACAAAGGGTGCAGGTGTTCCCTCGCCAACTCACCTAGCTGCAGCGGATCGGCTTCCCGACGCTTTACTGCCCGAAGGGAAGGTTTGGCCGAGGAGAAGCAGCAGATCGGGTAATTTACGAGCAGAGCACGGAAAGCCAAAAGGCGCTGGATTTACCCAGCGGTAAATCCAGTGGTGCAGGTCTCCCATGCCGAAAGGGTGGGAGCACAGGTGATATGCGAGGTGGGCAGCGCTTCAGCTAACTTCCAGAAATGCTCCAGGTGGTCAGATGGACAAATCTGCAGTATGAGCCTTGCCATGGCCTTGTATTAGTCAGGTGAAAATAATCTGACCCTTTGACACCAGGGTCTTAGAAGGAGTCAAAGTAATTCTTCCGTTTTCACCAGATGTTTTAGAGCTCAGGAACATAACTGGACTTAAGGAGATCTGCTTGAAGTAAGATTAGCCAAGATTAAAATAATCTTGGTAAAGTCATAAAATTTTCCAGTGATTATCTTAAAGAAGGATCTTTTATTATGTGTTCACTAATGATCTTGGTCCTCTCTAGTGGGCTGCTTTGGAAAATTGTGTAAGGCAAGTGAGTTGACAGAACTCTTGTTTTTGAAAACTGGAAATGACTTTGGACTCCTTCAGCAGATGCTCTGTCTTCTGAAGCTGTTACAGTTTGCTGTATCTTGGCAGTTACTGCTGAGATAATAGGCCATAGCAGTTTTTTTGAAGATAAGCAGTTTATTAAGTGATGAAATTTCTGTAATCTGTTCTTCTAGACACAACGTGGGATTTTCTGTGTGGAAAAATCTTCAGGAATTTATTTGTATACCTCCAAAGAAAATGTCAGGTAGTAGACATTTTGCATCAAAATCGGTCAAGTTACTTGTCCTGCTCAGGAAAGGACTATGAACAGACATTGAAAGTGACAATCTCAGGGAACAAAAATGTGTTTGCATTGCTGTGTAGGGCAGTGACCCTCTTCAGATGCTTGTTCTGGGGTGACCACTGAAGTACTGTAGCCCTGGTATGCTTGTGCTGTATCAGTTTACTCAGGTGCTGTAATGCATCATGCGGTCTTTTCTCATGAGCCTAAAGGCTTTTGCTCAGAGTCCTTTGGGCTGAACCCTTATATCCACTTCCCTTCACATGTGAGGTCTAATTCAGAAGTCTTTTTTAGCGAGTCTGTGTACCAGTAAAGGAATTGCAAGAGTTTTTACAGTCCTGCCCCGATAAAGCAGCGTTCTGTCTTGATTACCTGGTCTTGACCAGAGGAGGAAATATCCGTGACAGCCATCTCAGGAAATAATTCAGTCTTTGTTGAGAACAAATACAATTATATTGAGTAAACACTGTCAAAGATGAAATCTAAACAGAATATCTGATTCATTAGCTAGATCAGCTGTTTACTTGCCATTGTGATATATATGAGAGTAACACATGCTGCTTCATCATTTTCTGAGAAACGTTATTGTTATTACTAAATTCATGTTTTGGGTTGGAGTGCTTTCCACTTCAGAAGCTGCTCAGGTAAAGGATATGAGTTAAACAGTAAACATATGACTGTGTTTCCTACTAGCAGTGCTCTGGCATATTACTGAGAAGCTATCAGAGGCCAGGAATATGTCCAGAGGTTAGGGCCTGCATCCCCTGCATTGTGTTAGGAGAGGCAGAGCTGACCCCAGAGCAGAGCTTGTATCTTGGAGTGTGCTCCCTGCAACACCTGGGAACAGTGTGTGCCTTGCTACAGCCTCAGCATAAGGAAAGTGGGAGTTTAATCTTAACTGCTTCTCAGAAATGCAGTGCTGTGCTCTTTGTTCAGTTGTAGAAATGTGTGTGTTTGCTCTGTTGTCAGTTGCCCAAAAGTTTGTTAAGATAAAGATGACAGATAAATCTTCCCATACAACACCCTCCTCCCTTTTCTTGTGCTAAAAGCTCTAACCAACAAATATGAAATTCCTTGTCAGACAGTATGAGCTTAAAATAGAATTTAGCTTTTTTAGCTAACTTCAGGCAGTAGCCTTTTCCTCTCTGCGTTGTAACCATGGCCACTTTTTAATAACACCAAAGCATTAAAGATGCAAAGATGAAAAGATTTGCTGTATTGTCCTTTTTTATGTTTATAACCTTCAATGTTTTCCTGCTTGCAGCATCAGACAATAGGTAATACAGAAGATCTTTTAGTGTTATAAATATGTACCTTTAAAAATACATCCTTTCAAATATCGTGTTACCTTATTTTTTTAACTGATTTAAAATATTTCAGAGATCTTTTGGAAAATAAAAATGATTAATGTATGAGAGTTTTCAAAACAAAAATGAAAGTGGAGAAGTGTTTGTTTAAGAAGTGGAAGGAAATGAGAACAAAGTGGTAATAACAGTAATACAGATAGTTGGAGATAATGCCTTTCTTTCCAATAGAAGACTCTCACTCATGCATATGCAGAAGTTGGGAGGATGGAACTGTTCTCTGGGTAACCCCACTTGGAACTTTCTCTGAGAATCTATTTGAGGAAAAAGTGCTTGCGGGGTTTGGAGTGAGATTTTAAGTATTCATTTGCACTATCAGAAATATCTAAAGACAATAAACTAACTGACCCTTAAGAACTTTCAGTTTCCGAACTAAATGAAATTGAAACAATGCAAATATATTAAGGTCTGTTCTCAGAGTCTTAAATGCATGTCTGCTTTTATGTA
This sequence comes from Parus major, assembly GCF_001522545.3. Taxonomy (NCBI): domain Eukaryota; kingdom Metazoa; phylum Chordata; class Aves; order Passeriformes; family Paridae; genus Parus; species Parus major. The sequence goes on from NC_031771.1 coordinate 33,103,324, forward strand.
AGTAAAACCTGCTATCTGAGAGTGAGGATTGCAAGACTACCAAATATTTAGGTAGGGTCTCTATGGCTGTGAGAAAAAAATTATGTAGAATCATTGATTTGATTACCACATTGTGTCTTTTGGATGATTTCTGATACCTTCTGGTCTTCTGGATCAAGGGGTCACAGTTCTAGAGACAGCTGGAAGTTATTGAGAATCATAGAATCACAGAATATGCTGAGTTGGAAGGGACCCATCAGGATCATCAATTCCAGCTCCTGGTCCTGCACAGGACACCTCAGGAGTCACACCATGTGCCAATCACACCACTGAGGCCATTCATCCTAACAAGATTGCTGTAGGGATCCCAGCTACAGTATTTGTTGTTCTCCAGCGAGATGGGTTGCTAGTGATCAGCCTCAGAGGTACAGCCTTAAAGCTGCTGTTGTCAAGGAGTAGGTAGTACAGCAGGCAGAACCAATGGGCTGAAACATTAAAGAAAGATTAGTTACTGAAAAGTTGAAAGCTTATTTAAAGGAGTAAATGTACTCTACGTCAACTTTAACTCTCCAAATGTGACCAATTACAAATGACCCTATTCATTTGTCTATGTGAAGGATGGTAAGGAAGAGTGTCCAGTGTGTTCCTAGGGTCCAGAGGGAGATTAATAACACAGATTTTCTGGAAGTGTGTGCCTGACCTTGCACAAGGCAGAAATGAAGAAATGTAGTGATGAGATTGCTAGACCCACAAAATAAATTCCATAGTCTATCCTGCTCACAAGTGTAATGAGGAGAACTTCCTGAAAATTTGGCACAGGCTGCTTGGCCTTATATCTGGGAATCTGGTGCTTCAGATTTGAAGCCTTATAGTAAGTTCAGCATTTTCCAGAGCCACTACACCTGAGCCACCAATAGACTTCCCATATATTGAAGGCATTTAATTTTCTGTAAGTGACATGACTTTACAGGGATTTTGTTTAGGTCTTACTTGTTTATCAATAGTTCTCAGACTTCCTGGGCTGTGTTGCAGGGTTTTTTTCAATGTGTACTTGAACCCCTTCCTCCTACCACGCCTGAAAGTGTGCATGTGTCGGGTACCAGATGTGCTTAACAGGAGCTTGTGAGGTCAGTCTCCCGCCTCCCTGCCAGGACAGCTCACTGTCCTTGCTTCCAGATGTCACGGCAGCCGTGCTAGAGTGGGGGAAGAATGGTTGCCCTTGGATAGGGAGAGAAGCCTTTGCTGAGTGCCCTGGTCAGGTGGCAATTCTAGCACATCCCTCTGGTTCAGGAAACCAGATGATGATCTTGCAGCTGGGGCTGTGGGCCTTCACCAACTGCCAAGTTTAAACATTATAATTCCCACATGGCCAATAGAAGGTGGAGAATTTATGATGTGGAGGCAGAAGCTTTAGGGGGAAAAAAAAGAAGCTGAATGGACATTTCCTGAGCTTTCTGGTGACACCCCTTCTCCCCCACTTTAAGAACTGCTAATATCCTGTATACTTTGGCCTGATTGTCACTGAGATTTTAATGACAAATTGCAGACTGAACTTGAAGTGTTATTGTGGTTTAAATTAGATTCTTTGTGTGGAAATCCCAGAGGAAATTGTTTTCTTTCCCTTAAGGAGTAAGTGTGCTTAGAACAGAAACTGAGACACAGGAATTTATAGTTGATATCATTACTGTAGGAAAGGCAGGAATTGAAATAAGATAAAAAAACTGATGTAAAAGGGACAGTGGTTTTCAGTACTGAATGGATTCGAGTTTTCTGAACATGGAAAAAATGTAATGCATGGTGGTACTTAAGTGATTAAATGACAAAATAATCTCTCTCCAATTACTTTGTATAGTTATCTAGACATTGGTCACTTATTTAACTGGTTTGCCTTTCTGTAATTGAGTGGCACCAACACAAAGGACACTGCATCAGTTCTGCTACTCTGGTGTTACCTGGAAGCTGAACACAATCACTCATCAGCTGGGTTTGAAAAGCTCTGTACAGGTGCAGGGCTACACATGGCCACACTGCCTTCTACAGTCAGAGCTGTAGTAAGTCACTGCTTCTTGTGTGACATTCACATTCAGAAATTAACACCTTGGCAAACCTTTTCTGCTCAACAAGTTTGGTTTGAAGACTGTATGCAGTGAGGTAATGAGCTTGCTATAGCCAAAGTACTGCTGCTGTAGAAAGTAACCATCACTTCTTCATCTTTTGTGTTGCTAGCAACAATAATAGGCAAAATGTTTTGAGATATTAAATGCTAATTTTTTTAATGTGTGCTTTTATCTAAATTTGCTTTGTAAAAGCTTGTAAAAATCTATGACCCTTGGGAGAGTATAAAAACCCCAATCACTATCATATTAAAAGGAAAATCATTTGACAAGTGCTTCCAGTTATGTTGCAGAATCAATGACCACAGAGCAAATACTGTGAAGAAATGGGGGAAAAAAAGAAAGCCTATATGATACGTACAATTTAGTATACATATTTAAATTGTATTAAAAATTTCTTGAACCCTCTTATCATTCAAAAACCCTTGTATTAAGTTTGGTAAATAACTCATTATATCAAGACTTTTAATTATGTATATTTTAAAGAGCAGTTTTGCACCATTTTTATGTATGTCACAAGATTCCTTTTGTCCTATTTTAGCCCCAATTGTTACCATTTGTGAATAATGTAAAAGAACAGAACAGCTGAAAAATCGAAGATCTTAAGCTGAGACTGGCATTTGCTTTGCAAGAATCCCATTTTGCAGGAGAAGAGGCATCCAGGGAACATTTGGCAGGGTCCTCAGCATAGGCTGAAAGGTGACTGCACACTTAGGTAAGATAATGCAGCAAAAACATAGCAGTTGTGTCTGTTTTGGGGATCACACAGGTAAAACTATTAGTCTGGTGCAGTACTTTTAATGAATAAACTGTAACACCACAGAGATTGGGATCAACACCATGGACTGGGTAGGCTGTAATTTGTGGTTTTGGGGGAAAAAAACAAAACAGAAGTGGTAATTTGTGCTGCTTAGGGGCCAAATAGTGGGGCATTGAAAATAGCATGTAATAAATTCCTCTTTTAAATAAAATTCTAGGTAATAGTTAACTCTCAGTTTTAAAGCTGGTGAATATGGATGGCTAAGCTGAAGTAGCAGAAATTCTGATGCTAGTACATTTTGTTATTGCAAAAGACTCATTGGGTCATCAGGAGGACAGCGTTATCCAGAAGTAGATATGTAGATTTTTCTCCACATGGCCAAACAGCATTCACCTTCCCTAACCCAAGCTCAGCAGAGTTAAAATTGCTTGTATTGAGCTGACGTTCTCTAATCAAAAATGACAGCGTCTTTGTCCTATTTTTGTCAGATATTAAATCAGCATTACAGGAGACTGCCAAGTGGAAATAGGGCAGGATAAGCTGTTACATTAATAGGTTTGACTTCTACCTTGGGAGGGGGGGAGGCTGGGAGAATGCTTTTTACAGTAACTAGGCCATATAATCTGAGAGGACTTTAAGTCTGGCAACAGTTACATTCAATTACTAGATTTACTCTGTAAGTATGGAAAACAAATGTCTGCTCTGGAGGATTAGTTTAAAATTAGCAACATAGAATCACAGAATATTCTGAGTTGGAAAGGACAAGCGAGGATGATAGAGTCCAGCCTCCAGTCCTGCACAGCACTACCGCTGAGAGTCACACCATGTGCCCAAGAGCTGTCCAAACTCTTCTTGAACTCTGTCAGGCTTGATGCTGTGACCATTCCCTGGGGAGCCTGCTCCAGTTCCCAGCCACCCTCTGGATGAAAAACCTTTTCCTGATATCCAGCCTGAACCTCCCCCAACACAGCATCAGGCCATTCCCTCGGGTCCTGTCGGTCACCAGAGAGCAGAGATCAGTGCCTGCCCTTCCTCTGCCCCTCACACGAATTTGTAAGTGCACTGAGGTCCCCCCTCAGTCTCCTCCAGGCTGAGCAGACCAAGTGACCTCAGCTGCTCCTCATACAGCTTCCCCTCAAGACCCTTCACCACTTTTATGGCTGTCCTTTGGATCTTCTCTAATAGTTTAATGTCTTTCTTGTGTTTCAGTGCCCAAAACTGGACACAGTATTCAAGGTGAGGCCACCCTAGGGCAGAGCAGAGTGGGACAGTCCTCTCCTTTGCCCTCGGTGTGCCTGGTGCTATGGAATGCATGAAGTGCAGGGAGCTCTGGGTGGCAGAGGTGCCCCAGGCAAGAGGCTGTGAACTTCGATCCTGTGTATAACAAATTGTATAAAAACAATCCTGTGTATAACCCAGGGACCCTGGGAGGCACAGCTGGAGGCTGTACATACATCCAGGTTTGCCCCACCCAGGTGCTTCTCCAGCTGTGTGATGGATGTTTTGTCCACGTGAATACTGAGAGAAGATATCAGAAACTTCAGTGAAATCCTGAAAGATTACATTGACTGGCTTCCACTGATCCACTACTTGGGTTACCTTGTCATAAAAGGAAATCAGATTTGGCAAGCAGGTTTTCCTTTCATGAAGCCATGCTGGCTGTGACTGGGGACTGTGTAGTCTTTCAGGCATTTTTCAACACCTCCCAGAATAATCTACTCACAACTGTACCAGTCACAGAAATGAGACTGATGGGCTGGTAGTTTCTAGGATCCTCTTTCTTGTCCTTTTTGAAAACTGGAACATTGTTAACCAACTTCCAGTCAGTTTATCAGCTTATTGTAGCTTTCTCCTCTGTGAAGGAGCTTGTGGAGAAGATACGTGCTTTTGTGGAAAAATATGTGGTTTTTTTGTTAATATTTGTACAAGTACATGGAGGAGAAAGCTGATACTTGTGTTCTACCTTTGTTTTTCAAATAAGCATCCTTATTGTGTTCTCCTTGCTTGGGATCAAATAGTTTTGAATGTTTGCTTAGTCATTGAAATATAATTTGAATTAGCAGGTCTGAAATTTGAAAAAAAACCGAAATAGTGTGAGCTGTTTTTGAGATAGATTGGTGCTTCCCTTCCAGGTGCATTTTATAGCACAAAATTCCTATTTTCTGAAAACCCATGGATTCCCTTGTGGGAATAAAATACTTCTCTTATCAAGCTGCATGCAGACATTATTACTGAAACAAAAATGGCTACTTTTGTAATTAAGAGATGATGCTTTAAAAAGAATCGTATTAATCAGGAATTAAGCATGCTTCTCCCTGCATAAGCATGCCTCTTTGCAAGAGAACAAATTGCTCTTTTATTTTTTCTCTCTATTATAATAAACTAACTGCTTGCTGCTTTATGGTGGCCTGTACTTCTTTTAAGTTCCTCTTACTGTGTCTTCTGGAATCCCTCATTCTAATCCTTGGACATGGTAACATTTTTTAGAATTGCCCTTTCTTTCCTAGGCTGCAATGCCTTTTCCTTTGATTTCCCTGTGCAACATTCAGTTGCAAATAGCAGCAGTCAGCACTGATGTGTGAACCTCTGGGCAGCAGGAGAGGATTGAAGGAAGGTAAAAACCAAAAACAGTGTACTGGTTTACATGCTGTTTACATGAGGAAAACTTGCTTTACAGGTGACAGTCTCAAAATATAATTGTTAATGAAATTGCAGCATGAGCAGATGGTGCTCAGCCCACAAAGTTTTGTACTTATTTTTGTTGTCTTTTAAGAAGTTGGTAATGAGAATGGCTCAGCAAGAACTGTTATGACTTGAGTTGATATTTTTAATAAGGCAGAAAGGTATTAAGTACTGCAATTTAAAAAAAAATAAAAATTTAGAAAAAAATCTTTTTAATGAAATCAAATATAGTCTTTTTCATATTCAAGCATTTTTGTCACAGTTTGGGGATTAAAACTTGCTTTGGTTTTAACCTGCAGTAAAACATTTTCTTTTTAAGTATTAATAAATGAAGAAAGGGCCAAAGCATAACATCTCATTTTATTTCTCAGTTCCTGCCTTTATGGTTTTGAGATGTTGGGGCATTGTCTTTCTTTTGATTTATTTAATAAGAATTCTAGCTATGGCAGAGAAAGTATTTACAATTTTAAATTTGCTGTAGAAAATGTCTCATCTGTAATAACATTTTGAAGCAAAACCTTAAACAAGTAACCAAGCTACCTCTTAAAAAAGTTCCCTTTTTTTCCTATTGAGGAAGGAGGATCAAGAAAGACAGTACTAAGATAAGGGGTTATTCAGAGAAAGTTAATTGTCCTCTGCACACTTTAGTCTTGAAACAAGTTTTGCTACACTCTCAGTTAAATGAGGCCTTGAAGTCAGCTCTTCAAGGCTTGTAATATATTGCTTTTATTGGACTGCTTCCCCTGCTCTGGCTCTGCTCTTCTATATTCCACAGTGTTACTCCAACATTTCAAAGTCTATGAGAAGCTTTAAACCGCAGCTATGAAATACGTTGGGTTTTTTTCTCACCTCTTCCATGTTTCCCACCTTTATTTCCCTCCCCTCTATTAGGTATGTTCCACCTGTACAGGGCCAACACCTTCAGTAGTAATAGCAGGAAAGCAGTATCTCAGTAAACAGCAGAGATTGAAAAGTATGGTAGGTGGGGTTTTGTTGTTTGCTTCTTTTGATAGAATATGAGGTTCTGGCCATAATGAATGTACCACCCACTTCTAATCACAGAGTTCGTAGCCAGGAGCCCTCAAATACAGAAGGATGCTGCATGGGTTTTCTGTGCCTCAGCTCTTGTTGGTGAGTGGTAAGAATCTCCTGCTGCCTTTTGGATAGGTTTTTGGAGATCTTCAGCTCCAAGTTCTGATATTTCAGTTGAAGTAAGGAAGGTACTGCTACAGCATGAGATTTACCAAGTTAGTAAAGTGGTGTTGAGTACTTTCTGCAGAGATATTCCAGCCTTGGTGAAGTAAGACTGTGAATTACTTCCTTGGATGCATATGTGTGATCTTGGTGAGTCGTCTGTCCCTCATTGTGTTTACTTAAATACTTGCTTCTTTTTTTATTTATATAAACACTACAGGGAAGTTCGAGCTAGGAAAGGCTGAGAAGTGTTAACCTGACAGAGAGGCTGTGAAGCTCTTTGAGTGAGTCCAGGCAAAAAGTCATCCTTCAGGGTCACCTGAAAACCTTCCCCAAAGAGACCAGCTATCCATGATGCTGGAATCAAGTCTGAGACAAGACTTTGATGCCAGACTTGGGGCAAATGGTTACTCTGGCCCAGCTTTGGCAGTGGATGATGAGACCCTTGAATACTCATTGAAAGAGCAGTGAGTAGGAGTCCAAAGTGTCAAAGTCATCACCATTATTTTGTGTAGAGAAACAGTGGGGGAGAAATCTCTGCAAGATGCAGAGTTTCTGTCTTAGAGAGCAGGTTTACCTTTTGCATGAATAGGCACATCAGTCACCTCGCAGAGAGTTAACAAGTTTTGCTCCCATTATTATCTTCTACCAAGACTGGTGATGACAGGGGAGTTGTCAAGCTGTTGTGATAAAAGGGAGCAGACTGCCAGGATAGTTCATGTAGCTTTTAATCTTTGTGTATGCCTGAGGGGCCTTGGGAAAAGAGGATGGCAGGAGCAGGCTGGATTAATTTTTCTGGATGAAATGGATATGTCCTGGGGGTTGGCCTACTTTAAAAATAATTAGAATTCTTTGAAATCTGTTGTCCTTGAGCACACTTCATCTATCCTATGTCCCCTTTTCTCTGATTCTCATATGCCTAGATCTTGTGGTTGAGAGATGCCTTGTGCCTCTTTGGGAGTCATTTGTTTTGATAATATTTCCCAGGGGTGCATAATTTCTATATCAAAGCCAGCTCACATGTGTGTGTGTGTGTGATGAAATGCACACAGGGACTGCAGGTAATCAGGGGTACTCAGTTATGATTTTGCTCTTAAGCCAAGAACAGAGAGGCTGCTCCACTCACAGTGAGGTGTGTGAGACACTGGTTCTCAGTTCTTAACATTTATATTTACTGGAAACAATGATGTGGTTTTCTTCTTTAAAATAAACTTTAAAAAATAATCCTGCATATTTGCATCAGGTGACAAAGGTATGGTTGGTCATTGATTGACTGCAGCCAGCACAAGTCCTTGTTTGAGATGCATTGCTCTTGCTTGTATCTTGGTTATTTCATGTTCTTATTCCAATCTCATCGTCAGCTGAAGGGTGAATACCTCATTTACTTCATTTCTTTTCTTCCTGCTCATGTTGGTTTTCATCATTCATTCTGTGCAGGAATTTGGGGAGTTAATTAGGCTTATTCTCATGCCCCCCTGTTCAGCAGCTTAAGAATTTTTTTGCATTGCAGTAAGGTATTAAGTGACATGGGTGTCTGGAAGTAAGGGAGACAAATGGTCAGACTTTTCCTCCTGACTTTATAATAGTTTGGACAATATGTCTTCCAACAGGTTTGTCACAGGATTTAACATGCTAAGGGTTTTATGCGAAAAATAAGTTTTCATTTTAAACTCTACAGATCATGTCTATGATTAAAGAATTCACAGCCTTAAACATTAAGCACCAAAGTTTTTACTGATAGACTTGGCCAGTTAGCATTGCTGTAAAGGAGAGGCAGATTGAACAGGTTTTTGAACAGGTTTTATCTTGTACGATACTCACAAGAATTTATTCTGTACTGATAACTTGTCAAAATACTGTTTGCAATCTAATCCCAGCAATCATAATTTTTCAGGAATGGTTTCACAGCTGTTAATTTCTAAAAAACAGACAGAACTTTTATCTATAATGTGGTTTTATCTAGCAACCATAATGTACTACTTAATGTTACCAAAGCCATAATGTTGCAAGCAGAATTCATTATAATTTTTAGGTGATGCTTTAAAAATGTATTTTATTAGCTTAGCAAAATTATCCTGACTCTGATGCCTTAAAATGCTCATTGATGAGAATGCTTTTGCATGTCAGAAATAATTGTTTGGGTTTTTTTCTTCATTTTACTGTCCAAGGTGAGATTTCTTTATTGCAGAGCATCATATTTTTTATATATTTACTATAATGCATGGGCATTTATTTTAAAGCCGAGTACTACTGATGTGGAGGTTAAGGTTTCTGGTATTCTATAAGTCACTTTGGCTTTGCATGTGGAAACTTTTCAGCAGTGTATATTTAGTAGGTCTATTCATAGCCTAACACCAAACCCCAACAACTTTCCTGTAGAAGTCCATTTTCTGCCCTGCATGCATTTATTAATTCTGTCATGCCTTAATGTTCCTTAACTGATTTTATACTGTACGGTCTACAGCACTCAAAGAAGCTTTAAACTGCATGAAAAAGACCAGTTTTGGCTACTCAAATGTTTTATAACTGGTGCTGATTTTATCCTATTGCATGTTAACCTCCTTGATGTTCCTTTGCCTTAATGTTTGCTTTTAAAGTTTTGATTTCTTATTTTGTCTGCAGACATGCCAGCACTAGGCTGGCACATTCCCTAATAAATACCCTTTCTTATCTAGCTGTAGAGACATAAAAGATTGGATGCAAGAGTGAGAAAGTACATGGAAGGGAGTTCTGCCTGACATTTGGGTACACTTTCTAAGGAAAGGGTAGCTTTGGGCACCTAGAAATCTATATTCAAATCATCATACTATGAAAAGTCACCAGTTCTATATATATATATTTTAATGAAAGCTATTGAGACTCAGTTTTCCTGGAAAGTGAGAAGTGCCCTCTGCGAGTGGAGGGCAACCAGTGATTATACACGTCTTCCCTCTCCTCCAGGAATATAAAAACACGCAGATGCAGCTCTCTCCTTAGTTCTGTAGTAAGAAAGAAAATAATCCTTTGTTTTTAGATTTGGTTTGAAAGAAGAAAGGGGGATTCGTATCACTAAGGATATTTAAAAGGAACATACTTTGTTGTGTAGAGCATAACAGTGTTCCTGCATTACCATTAATACCACAGGAATCCCTGGGAGAGCAGTCACAGGCTTATGGGGAAGATGAACAGCACCCCTCACCCACCCCACTCCAAATAATCTGTTTTACTGTTGTGGGCTTTTCCTAGTTGGATTATTTCCACTTGGATTATTTCTGATACAGGATCTGGGTGTGGTGGCTCAGTAAACCACACAACTGGGCAAGTCTGCTTTTTTTTTTTTCTTTTTCTTTTTTTTTCTGATGCTCTTAATACTCCGTGAGTATCTGACCTCACATGCATTAGGGACATAAGTGTGCTGCCTTTTGTGCCTCTGCTTTCTCAGCATAGCAAGTGGGCCTCCTCCAAAAGGGAAGAAATGTTTAAGGAGAAGAACTTGGTGAGGAAGGTTTGTTGGTGTTTGTTTTGTTCACAAAAACCATAGAATGGTTTGGATTGGAAGTGAGTTTAAAAATCATCTGGTACCAACCTCCCCGCTGTGGGCAGGGATGCCTTCCACAGGACCAGGTTGCTGAAAGCCCCTTCAACTCTACCAGGGATGGCATCCACAGCTTCTCTGGGAAACCTGTTCCGGTGCCTCACCACCCTTGCAGCAAATAATTAATTCCCCATATCTAATTTAAACTGACTCCCCCTCAGTTTGAAGCCATTCCCTTGTCCTTGCAAGAAGTCCCTCTCCCTGTCTCCTGTAGGCCCCTGTAGGTACTGGAAGGCTGCTCCAAGGCCATCCCAACGCCTTCTCTTTTCCAGGCTGAACAGCCCCAAGTGTCTCGCTTGCCTTCATAGGAGAGCTGCTCCATCCCTCTGGCCCTGCTCTGGACTCAGAGTAGTGCTGTAGTTGAGTTGTGTAGCCTTGCTTTAAAAGTACAAAAGAAGTACAACCCTCTCAAGCCAGGCAGCTGCTGTGCTGCCATTCTGCACGTACTTCTTCTCCCTGGTGTCCCCCAGAGGTGCTGAGAGGGCTCTGAGGATGGGCAGCCCTTGAGCCCTCTGTGTACGTGTGCACAGGTAATGCTTGAAGGCAGCTGGAGAGACAGCAGCTTTCTCTGTGTTTTCATACTCTGTTTTTCAGCCACCCCTCACTTCCAGCAGCTTCCCCCCTGCCCCACTCCTGTTTTGAGCTAGCTCAGCACCAATGTTTACCCTGCTTACAGATGCCAGATTCATTTGGCTTGCTGTGCAGCTGTCTGTGGGGAGTCCTTGATCCAGCTCAGCATGTGGGTGTAAAGGTGCTCATGTTGGCACACAGACAGGACAAAACTGCATGGTGAAGAAGAGGTAAACTGACTGCAAAAATGTAGCCATCGCACTCCATAACATCAGCCTGAAATATCCAGCACCTCTCAGACAGAAGTTTAAATCCAAAACAAATTAGCAAAAACGAAAATGTAAAGGCAGCTCGTCTGCAGCAGCTAAAAAATACAGTTTTCATAAACCAGTTCTGCAAGAACTGAGGTGCATCTTGTAATTCATATTTCTGCTGTTCCACAGTCCTCATTGCAGCAGAGATGGAAAATCTTCTGTTCAGTTTTTGCTGTATATCTGCAGTGATGGGAAGATAAACATCCCTGTAATGCATCAGTGTTGACATTCAGAAGCCTTCCAAACTTTGCTTTTTAAATTGAAGGGGAAAGTTAGCTTAGAGCCTCTTCACACTGTAGGAAGAATGGGCAAGTGATTTTTATTTTTTTTTCCCTTTGCCACATCTTATATAAATTTGACCTCCTTTACAAATCTGCAGTTGCCATACTGTCAGGAATTATAGAACTGGAAGTACTATACTAAACAAAAGAAAATATACTATTTCCAGGTAAAACACTATGTCTAAAGCAACAGCTAATGCATAGAATTATGCTGCTCATGTTCTGTTGAAATTATTAAAAATGGAAAGCTGCCTAGTAGCTTATTTTTAAGCTGTTATTTTTAAATTGAAGTGAATTGAAAAGCAAAAAGGTTCCACGTTTTGGTGGAATTTTTGCACTGTTTGTTTTGTTCTATTTATGTAATTTACTAGAAATGTTTGGTACGATAGTGAATCAATATGTTTTTTTTTTCTCTTAACTTACAATAATTGTCCAAGTCTATATCAGATAATAAAGTAATGTACTGAGAAAATGTTGATTTGGATAACTTGCATATGACAGTTTTAAACAGAGCATATACCTCTTACATTGTGCTGTTCTCATTTGAGTGTAAGAACTTCTCACACGTCATCCCAAAAGGTGACTGATTATTGACAGCAATAATATTGGCATGGTTGACAACCATGGGAATGTAGGGTCTCCTACAGAGGCTCTTTTATATTGCTTTTCCTTGCTCTTTTCAAGGTAAGAGTTTTGCAGGTTATTGAGCAGTAGCAAAGCACAGCGGATTTGTGTGTGTGTATTTTGATTAGAGTATCATCCTTGAGGATTTTGGTTTCTTTTACTGATTCTGTTGTGATGTACAGTAAGCAATTCTGTACTGTTTACTGTCCTGTCCTGGTAAATTTGCCAGTTCATCCTTCTGTGGTATTTGATGCCTGATGTATGTAGCTTCTCTCTTATATTGGAGATTGAAATATTGATAATTTTCTTCTTTTGCAGTTCCTCTTCCAGGGAGGCACTGTCTCACTTCCCAGTCAGACTAAAGTATGAGCGGCCTTACTGACTCTTTGTTTTCCAGCTGCAGACCAGATTTTGCTGTGTTAGAGACAACAGACTCTCTTTCCCAGGGACTGCAGAGGGCTTTTGAATTGAGATTTCTGACAGGCTTTAACAAATTTGTCTTTGTTAGAAGTTAAAGTGCAAGGCTAGCACGTAAAGCTCTTGATTCAGTGAACTGTGTTCCAATTTAAATACCCATTTAATGAACTGGATAGATCATAAGTAGACTTCGTAATGTCTCTTCTATGTTAGATGCAGTAAGTGAAGGGCACAGTTTTCATAAATGCAGTTATTAGCGGCCCCATTTGAAAACCACAAGTAGTGCACATGCCTAGGGCTCGTGGAAGTCACTCCAGATGGAAATAGCATTACTGGGGTGATTATACCCTGAGGAAAGGCTCACTGTCATTTTGTGATCAATTTTTAGCCAATGTTCCATTCTCAGTATTTACATGGAGAGTCCGAATTGCCAGAACTTCAGATTTCATAACAAAAGTGTTAACAAGAAGTGAACATTTGTTGGAAAGATTGCCTTGCTTCAGAGAAGTGCATGCCTGTTGCTATGCTGGTTGGATGGTGAAAGTATCCTGCAGGCAGAGGCACCGTGCTGAGAAAACTGACTGCCATTTTTTCTGCACAAGAAGGAGCCTCATGTGCCTTTCTTTGTGTGTGTTGTACACCCATTAATTTGAACAGTGGAATGAGACAGTCCCATTGCCAAGGAGTCAGTGCAGGTGGGAAAATGCTGTTCACTTGCATCTTCCCCAGATGTGTGGTCAGAAATGCCAGACATAGTGTACCTGAGCTGGAAGCACAAAGCTCATGTTGAAAGTCTCTTCAGGATCTGCCAGGTGTTAGGAGGTCCCTCAGAAGATGTTCAGGGCTAGAAGTTGACCATGTTAAGAGAAGGCAGTGGGATGTCAGCTTCCAGTGCTGACTTGGAGAGTAATGTTTTGATCATTACTCTCATACAGCTTCAAGTTTACATTGTGGCAGCACCATGGATCATCTGCACTAACAAAGTAAATGTCAGGGCAGTCCATTACTTCAAGTTCAGGTGCAGCATGTCTGCCTTTCTGGTTGGTGCCATGGTCTCAAGGAGCCCACAGTGGCTTCCATGCTCCAAATAAATGATACTGCATGGCAAGTGCAGAGAAATGTTCAATGCTGGAAGCACAGTGGAGAACAGGCTGGTTTAGTGGAACCCATTTAAAGAAGTTTGTGGATTATATCATAGCATTCTTGCTGGCTTTCTGAAAGATGCAGATACCCCAGCTGTGCTAGCACATTATGTGGCTTCTAAAGCAAAGCTATATGATAGATTTTTATATTCATCATGTTTACCTCACAGCAAAACAAGCAATATCACTAGCTGTCTGTGTCACAGAAAGAGTAGTCTACTTACCAAGATTGATCTATCTGTTTGATAAATTGGTTTTTATTAATTTAGTGTTGCTGCAGATTTTTTTTTTCGTTTTTGTGCTTCAAATGCATGTACTGTGTTGACTTTTTGGGGTTTTTTTAAGTGTTTGGTGCATATAAGAACTTATCTTACCTCAATGGTTCAGTAGACTATAATTTATTGGCAAATACCACACACATTCTCCTATGCAGGAAAGACCAGGAATGAAGGGCCAAGGAAAGATGAGATGAAATTACAGAGATCACAAGTTATTTCCCTTCTCTTGTCTAGTCAAGCAGTACACAAGGTAATTACAGAAATACTCTGAATTTTTGAAATAATTGGGGAGTTCAGAGGAAGCTTGCAGAAGCGGGTTTTAGATTGTATGTATAATTTGCATACAGTGCAGTTTTTTGCTTTAGCTGGCTGTTTCATTGAAGCTTTCAAAATGGTAGGGTTGATCAAATTCCAAAAAGCAATTTTAAAAAAAGACAGGAATAGACTGTGGTAAAGCTTGAGAATGGTGACTTGAATATTTCAAGGTAAATGAAAATCTAATCATGCAGTTTTCTCCATAATAGCAAGAAATATGAAATGAGACTGACGTATCTGTCTTTAAAAATTGAGGCAGACAAGATACAGCACGGAAAACTGCATCCCTTGATCAAGCGTGGTGATGGATTTATTGTATTGTAAATGTCATTTACTTGCTGAGTTATATAAAAGAAATGCACAATTTTTAAATATCCATCTGTCCCAGATGATTGAGAGACTAGAATGAAGTTCCTCTGCAGGCCTGAACCAGTTCAGTGTTGATAGCTGACGCCTGGAGAGCCAGAAAAGCTGCCCTCAGCCACTGAGAATATGACAATTGATGATAGCTTTTTGTTTCTTTCTGACGCTTTTTCTGAAAAATAATAGAAGCTGGATTTTATCTATAGTAAAGTTAAGGATTATATATCGTAATTGTTTTTATTCAAAGTGAATGCTTGTGTTGTGGTTTAAGCCCAGCCAGCAGACAAGCCCCATGCAGCCACTCGTCCACTCCCCCACCAGTGGGGTCAGGGGGAGAATTGGATCAGTAAAAGTGAGAAACTCACAGGCTGAGATAAAGACTGCTTAATACAGAAAGCAAAAGCCAAGCACACAAGCAAAGCAAAAAGGACTGAATTCACTGCTTCTCATGGGCAGGCAGGTGTTCAGCCATCTCCAGGATCCCATCAGATGTAACAGTGACTTGGGAAGATGAACAACATCACTCCAAATGTACCTCTCTTTCTCCCTCTTCCCCACTTTACATACTGAGCATGATGGCACATGGTCTGGGGGTCACTTTGGGTGACCTGTCCTGGCTGTGTCTCCTCCCAGCCTCCCATGCACCCCCAGTCTCCCCTCCAGCCTGGCAGAACAGAAACCAGAAAAGGCCTTGGCTCTGTGCAAGCCCTGCTCAGCAATAACAAAAACACCCCCACATTATCAACCCTGTGCTCAGCACAAATCCAAAACACAGCCCCATGCCAGCCACTGCGATGAAAATTAATTCTACCCCAGCTAAAACAAGCACAGCTTGTTTTTACCTTCTTATCTCTTCAGCTTAAAACTGAATTACTTAAATTTTGATTCTTTCAGTCCAAAAGAAACAGTTTTATCTATTTCTTTCTTCAATTTATAGGGAACGTTCCGAAAATGGGCTCGGTCTTGGTAAAATTAAAAGCCTTGTGCCTTCCTAGTTCACTGTGTAATAGTGTTACACAGGAAATAAAGAGCAATTTTTTTTCCTTTTTGGAAGGAAATGAAGCTGGACAGAGGACATCTTAAAAGTTCTTAAAAATTCCTGATGTCCATATGAATAAGCATGAGTTCTCTTTTTAAAATCTCATTGAAACATATGCATGAAATGAAGGATATTCCTAGAGTGAAACAGAACGTGGAAGGAACAATGACTCAACTAGAAAGGTCACAAGCTTCATTTAATGTTGAAATGTTGAGAACAAATCTTGTATTGAAGCTCTTGAGTGATGTTGTGTTTTAAGCCTTTTCACCTTGGAGGGCACAGCTTTCCAGGAAAAAAGGATGAAGGAGGTTTTTGGGATGGGAAGGAGATGTTTGTTATTGCTGAACTATTAAGGGCTGTGGAATATAGTTCTTAGCAATTGTATCAAAGCACTGAGCGTAAGTGTGGTACCAGCTGAGACCAGCTGCCAGGCACAGAAGACAAAGGTGGTGCAGCTGAAGATCACAGAGTGATCATCACAGAGTGAAGTGAGAAACTACCAGAGAAAAGTCCAAGTGACAGAGGTGTTCGTGTTCTGGATTGTGGCAATATTGCAATATTTCGTTCTCATGTCTGCTTTCTCCCCTTTTCTTCCATTTGATTGCAAAAAGTAATTGTTTGCCAAGCACTTGACAGTGTATACATGTGGCAGCAGTAGAATAATACTGTAGAAGGAGTTAGGCTACATGGATCAGCATATACTACATTGCTAAGACATCAATGCAACACTATTTTCAGGTATTCAGGCTATTTTTCCTCTTAGTTTTTATTAATCATTAAAGTTGCATATCTACATTACTAAGAAAATGCCCTCTTCTGCTAGCCTCTCATTACAGTGCAAAGACAGTAAAAAAATTCAATGCATTTTTTAATGAAGAGGGTAAGAAATACTCCACAAGTCATGAAGACCTGAAATACAGAGGCTTTTTTACATCTTGCAGTCAGCTCAGCATAGAGATCATGTCTCATGCAATTGTCCATTTTGTTCTTAATACTCCTAATTTTTCCAGTTAATTGTTCATAAAATCCCACTAAAAAAGAAAAGCTGGGGACAGTTTTCTAATTATGGTATTCTTTCTTTTTTTTTTTCTTGTATCATGGGCCAGAAGGGTGTTAGTTATTCAAAGTATTGCAAAGCAGTTTGCTATAGCTCACGTATGCTTCTGATTAAATACTGTTTTAAAAATCTGATTGTATCCCTCCAAGCCACATAGCCCTGTGCAAATGTGGTACTCCTATCACTTGGAGGAGGGAGACAGGATAAAAACATCGTGCATTTTGTGCCGCCATTTCTGCAGTCTGTTTTTCAGAAGAGATTTAGTGATATTTATCTTTTGCCTGGAAGAAAGAGTTGGAAAAAATTCTGGCCCTCACCTTCTGCCCTTCTCAAATAGGATAAGTAATGGCATCATCTTCATCAAAACATCGACGGAAAACTGGAAATTTGAGTGAAATTGAAAGGAGAACAGAAGGTGGCATGTGATATTGATTAGAAGCCACCAGAATTCTGAGTATTTGGAGATTTCCCCATAGCCTTCTGCTTAAGCATTGTTCTGGAACTGGCTGTGTCCCTAGAAGCCAATTTCATGCACTTTTATTTTAGAAATGCATTGTTCATCTGCTGCTTTACTCCTCCTGTGGTACCTACAGTAGCTGGCACACCAGCTTCAGGAGCAAGTCATCTTGCTGATCCTCTTGTGCAGCAAGCCACCCTACAGGTTGAGAAGTTGAAAAATAATTGAAATAAGTTGAAAAATAATTATCATTGCATTTTTTTATGTGAAAAAAATGTTTAATTTTCTAGGCAATAAGTGTTGGCCTTTTTGTGCGCAGATGCAACTTGTCATCTCCTAAGACTTGATGTGGAGAGTGGCTTCAGAAGGAGAACTGAAATTGATTGGGTCCTTAGTGTCTCTGCTCTCAAGACTAGACAAAAAAACTAGACTTTATCTTGGAAAGACAGGTCAGAGTCTGATGGGCTTTGCTTACCTGGGACAGATTTTCTCCCTAGTGCTGCAGTAGAAGAACTGTACCCCAGGGCTTGCTGCTCTCCTTCTCTTTGGCTTCTTCATGGGGCTTGGCTGTTATTATAACAGCATTCTGAACAATTGAAATACAATAAAATGTCAAATGGCTGGATTTAGCATGAAATTAGTCAACTTGCATACAAATTAGTTAGTTTTTTTTAAATTTGTGTCGAGTCTCATCTATGCTATAGTAACCCATATGGTGTACTTGAGGGTAAATATAGCAAACAGGTGCTTGTTTGTTGGCTTGGGGCTCTGAGTCACTGCCGTCTCTGTTTAAGAATGAATTCATGTGGGTGATAGAAGTTCATAGTTGAAATACCATTCTAAATCCATGCTAATGACAATGTAGGCTGCAGTATGTAGAAATGCATCTATCTGTTGGGCAGAGAAAGAAGGAAGGTTCTGGATGTTTGAAAAGCTGTTGGTGGCAGACTGTTCTACAGTCACTGGGTCAGCTGGTGGTTTATTAGACCAGTGTTAAGTGTTTAACATAATCTGACTTACCTTGTGTGACATACAGTGTTTGTCTTTCTTCAATTTGTGTCGAGAAGAGAGCCAGGATCAGTGCAGGCAGGTCTCTTGTGGTCTCTGCTTCCTTGGGGAGCAGACAAATTGCACTTGGATGCAACCAAGAAAACCATTTAATTAGCAGGGAGCAAAAACACACCTGAAAAGATGCAGTGTGTAGGGAGGTACTTGCTTTTATACTTCTTTACGTTTTGTCCTACTTGATCAAGACTAGGTTGGATGGGACTTTGAACAACCTGGTCTAGTAGAAGGTGCAGGGGGGTTGGAACTGAGAGATCTTTAAAGTTCCTTCCAGCTCAAGCCATTCTCTGTTTCTATGATTACTTCAGCTTTCTTCTACTGAAAATATTGGTCAGTCTAGTTGTTATAAACTTGTAATAAATTCTTGCTATTGTGAGTTTAAAGTTTTTCTGTCATCTTTAGTGTGCTGTCTATAAGAAGAGGATTTAAGTGGCTTTGGATCATTCCATTTGGATTTCTTATCACGGGTCAGCTAACAATTTTTCTGTTATTCTGCAGCAAGAAGTTGCAGATACGGTTTTGTGTTCTTTTTATTGCACAGGTTACTAGTGCCAACATGTTTTCATTTCTAGAGCATGGGAGAGACTAAAATGCATCCCCTTAGGTAATGCAGCAGCTTGACTTACAATTCACTTTAAGAATATTTCTGTTACTTGGAAGTGATTGTAATCTTAATGATTAGAGACTATTTTGCTTGCTTCAAAACTAGCCTTAAGTTGCAAAATCAAGGATAGATGTCTTTGATATCAATTTATTCAGGTATTTATCTGAGACTTTCTATTTTAGGTCTCATTAATTACTGTCCAGATTACATGGTACTCTCCATAGCCACAAGGAGAGGTACATTGAGAGGAACAAAGAGAGTAGGTTTAGATCAGATATTAGAAAAAAAATCTTGCCCGTGAAGGTAGTGAGACACTGGAACAGGTTGTCCAAGGAAGTTGGACACCCCATCCCTGGAGGTATTCAAGGCCAGGTTGGATGTAGTTCCAGGCAACCTGGTCTAGTGGAAAGTGCCCTGCCCATGGCAGGGGGGTTGGCACTAGGTGGTCTTCAAGGTCCTCTTTCAACCCAAACCATTCTATAAGTCTATGATTGCTTATGGTTAACTCTGTCAAGTTCTTGGGCATAAGTGGGGGCTTTGAGTGAAACATATCTCTGTCCAAGGCTTCTTTAACACACTCTGACTGTTGAACTACAGATGGCACGAGGGGTGGTGTGACAGGACCAGGAATGGCAGGATGGGATGTGTAAAAGCTGAGTAAGAGTTGGATCTCAAGCAATGAGGAAGGAGATTGGTAGGTTTAAGAGCTGGTTCAGTATTCCCCAAGCAATGAGTGCTAATAAAAATGAAGACATTCAGACTGCTATTTTTTGCAGTAATTTGTTTTGAAGCAGTCAGTGTCTTTATTTTTACTTGCTTTCAGTCAGGCAGAGTCTAATTGTGAAACTGCTTGTCACACAGGAATTTGAGGAGTACCACACCTCTCCTAAGGAGGCATCCTGTGAAATAGGTAAGGTACAGGCCACGTTCCAACATCATTTTTTTGTACTCTTAAATGTCCCTGAAGGTGAGAGAGTGAAGTTTGTAAGTTTTGAGTGACCAGTGGCATCCTTTCTAAGAGACTGAATCTGGCACAAAGCAGTCTGGCCAGTCTTTGGGTAGTCTCTGCTTTCAGTGAAGGTATCTGAACTTCCCAAAGTAAAGGAACTTGCTCAGTCTGGACCAGAAGCATATAAATGTGACAATTGCATTTGTAGAAAATCCAGACTCCAGGAGAGACATATCCAGCAGTGAGTTCTGGGAGAGCAGTGTTGTTGGAAGAGGGAATGAGGACCAAGGACAGGGGGTAAAGTAGTGCAAGCTGAATGTGGCAGGATTGCATTACTTTGCCTGAGTTTTGAATGATACTTACACAGGAAGGCCAAAGAGGATGACAGAAGTATTGTTAGCTCCCTTGCAAGTGAAAGATAATATTACAACAGAACAATTTAATTTAAATGGGATGCTTAAATGGGTATTGTACTGACATCCACACTTGGATAGGTCTTAACACAAGGTATTCTGCAAGTAAACAGGTGAAATTTGGGATTGATTATGTTCCCTTCTGTTAGGCAAATAACCAGGGAATCAGGGTATTTAAACTGAAAATAAGTGTTCTTCCTTCTTCCATAGGATTTATTATCTGAGGCCTTCCATAGCTTAATACCATTTTCTTTGCCTTGTGAATGACCTTGTGAAATGTTGGCTGCAGACCATGGCAGTATGCAGCATTAGTCTGAAGTCACAGTCCTAGATGAATGCTTCTGCCATGACAAAGCAGATGGTAACCAAGAAGACACAAAGAGCTAGTTGGTCTTTTTTTGCCCAGGGAACTCCTGGAGCAACCATTCAAAAAATGAAAAAAAGGTGATGAACTAAGTGTTATCTTCTTAAGTGTCTTTCTTGAACTCACGGGTTCAAACACCAGCAGAGATGACCTCAGATGTTAGTGAATACTGTTCATTTTTAGACTCATTACTAGATAACAAGAGGTTGTTTTTATCCAATTTTGCATTAATTGCAATCAGTGGTACAGAGGCTCATGTAGATTAATGCAAGTCAGTCGGAACTTGAATGCTAAATTCTGTCAAACTCCTTCTTACAGCAGAACATTGAGCTGTTACCAAATTCACATCTCTACAAACTGTTCCTCTCCTTTACTATGTGCCCTTCTTCTATTTGGATGTGCTGCTTTTCCACAAGCAATGCTCTCCTATCTCAGAAATGTCAGCTATCACACAGAATAAAGTTGTTGATCTTACTCCCCACTAAATTTTTTTGCCTTGGCTAGCACAGGTAATCTGGGGTCTCAAAAGTACTGCTACTTTATTATTCTCTCAGTGGGCTGAACCAATATTAATGGCTGTGGTTTGCTGATATCTACTGAAACCTCGGAAGCTTTTGTACTGTAGAAGAATATGTACTAGTGATTGTCCAGTTCTGCCTTATCACACAGGACATGAGGAGGGATTTCACTCAATGCTGATGAGTAGCAGTTTTATTACGGGCATCTATTCCTGCCAAAACTCTTTCCTCTCAAAGAGCTACTTGGGATCTAAAAGAAAAACAGCAAGTTGTATAAAGAATGGTGAAGGGCAGTGAGTAGTGTATCACATGCCAATCAGCTTGATAGATGCTGTGGAATCTAGAGAACAGGTGAAGGAGGAAGTTGCCCTGTTTTGTTTTGGTTTTTTTAATTAAGTTTCTAAAGAAGAAGAAATAAAAAACAGTCCACAATGTTTTATTTACCATTCCTCAGATATAGGTGGGAGTACAAAAGACATCAGTATAAAAGCACTGTTGAACACCCATTTCTCCAAAGCTGCTTGTGGACCTTGCACCTTGTTTACACTTCGATGGTACATATTTTTTA
>NC_031771.1:33125236-33273054 GCF_001522545.3 Parus major
GTGGTACAAACTCTAGTTGTGGTAGTTCTGTGTATCAAAATTTATTCCAGGATGGTAGATATGAATTGGTCTCGTTTAAGTTTGTTCTTTTTCCCCTAGGATCTTTAAGAGGGCAGAAATCTACTATGGAGAGGTAGTACTTACTGCATAATGGGCTTTTGTATTGTCAGTATATGCCCAAATTGATGGCAACTGTGAACATAACACTATAACTTACAGATGTATATTTTCCTGAAACTGCTGGTGAAAAACACCATCAACAGCATGGTTTCTCACTTGGGTTGCACAGAGCATGCAATGGAGGGATTTAGCAATCTGCTGGTTTTACAAACATGCATTTTTAAACTTAAAAATTTTCTCTGAGTGTCAAATTGTATTTATCTCTGTGTTTCTGCAGTTCTCATAAATGGTCTGCTCTAATTTTCCACAAGTTTTAGAAGTCACTGTAGGAACTACTGAGCATGTAAGTATGTATTCCATCACCTTTGGAGTACCTCTGAAATACACTGAGAGGAGTCATAGCAGGATAGAGGCTGTTTTGCCCAGGCACAGTGACAGCAAATGGCCCTTTCAAGCCAGATGGCTCAAACGTCATAGCTCATCTCTGATGAAAGAAACAACCCATGGTCCAACTTCAGCCTTAGTTTGAGTCAACAGAGACGTCTTGTGACAAAATTGTTTGATGGAAAGTTTAGCAAAATATGATTTAGGAGCAGCGCTGCATGCGGAGCTTAAAACAGACTTTTTTGTGCAAAAAGTTGTAGTGATTGAAAAGGCTTTAATTTTTTTTTTTAAGTGATAGCAGAAGTGCCGTAGATCTCTATCCTTGTTGGAGAAGCTGGGTGTTTTTCCATTTGTCTGTGCTTTTGGTCTGCAGCTGCTCCTGCATTAGGTATAATTTCTAATTGCTCAGATGGAGACTACCATGGCTGGGGTGGGAGGTGTGAATTCTTACGGGATGGAACCCTTTGAGAGTCAGACAACTCTGTTGAGGGAATCATTGCTTATTTTATTTATTCTGAAGTTCTCAAATGAAAATTCTGAAGCAAACCCACTTTTATAACATCAGGTTTTTTTCAGACATTATTTCATAGAGAGTTTTAGGGAGTTGCCAGTCTTGAACTACTAGTTACTGAAGAAAAGCAGATTATGCAACTTTCACATTGGCAGTTTTATTGCCAGCTACAGCTACAGCCCTCCTACCAGATGACTGATCTTGCAGCCTTATTAAGACCTCTCACAGTCTTTCCTTTTACTTTGTGTAATTTATAGGCATGTTTTCAAAGGGAAATAGTTATGTTTTCTATACCTTCAACTGCATTCCTGTCTTCTGCAATAAGGCACCTAATTTGTGAAGTGAAATGACAATGCATAACCCCTGTTTTTTGTTTCCAAGTCAGGTAGTGACTGTATTTATATCACATCACTGTTTTGGAAACACCCATTGCAGTTACTCATACATATTTCCCTAAAGAGTAAAAGAAAAATTAAAAGTAAAGAAGCATGCAACAAGCTGGATCTAGAAAGCTGGTAGGAAATCCTAGGTCCAGCCCTATGGGAAAAAATAATGATCTGTGGAAAAAGCTTTTTTCTGTAATATGTGTCCTTTCTATAAAGATGTAATGAGATATTGTTGGTTCTGTTATTTGTCTTCAGATGTGAGAAAATTCACAGTTTTTGCTTCTCTCCCCTCATTTTTGGACAGCCTAGAAGTGCTGTGTTCAGATACATCTTGTGCTTACTTCTTCTGAGCCCTCCCTTCACTTTGCTGTTACTAGCTCTTTCAAAGCTGTTAAAATAATTTTCAGGCCATCTTGTTTTGCCACTTTAGAAAGGTTGTTGTGGTCTATCTTTTTTTATACTCATGCCTTTCAGTTTAGCTGTTGTTGTATGACTACTTCTACTTCAGCCAAACTTGAAATCAGTGAGGAACACTGATTAAAAATTCTTTCAGATTTTTGATATGTCATTATTTTTTTTTCTTTTAAAAGGGGGTGTGGGTCATTATTCATAAAAGAGAGAAGAGGCCCTAGAAGTTCCTAAGGCGCTGTGGTTTATGTGACTGAAGTAGTTCTTTGACTGTGATTTGGTTTTGCTTTTTTTCCAGAGAGTATTTGGAAAATCCTTGTCTCATTTATCTGTGGAGAAATGACCATGCACTTAAACACTGCTAGTTCCTCTTATATATTTTTTTTTAAATGTCCATAAAATGCTGAGATTAAGTTAATTTTCCTCATAGCATCCCATGTGATTGCTGTGTTTTAGATTTGTGTCCAGGGGTAGGGAGGAAGGAGTGAGCAGCTCTGTCATGCTGAGCTGCTTGCAGGGGTTAACCCACAACAAATGCTTTCTATCTCATTTGTCCTCTGTGCATAGAATACTGGAGGAATGAGGTCAATGAGTGTGTCTGTGTGTTTGTGTATCATTTCCTTGTTTTATGAAATTTTTTTCCAGGGCAGCAAATATGAAATATATTTAGTGCATAGAAGGGAAGTACTGATAAATGCATTATAAAGCAAATTGTGCATAACAGTTATAATGAGGCTAAATGTAATAAAGGATAAGTCATAGTTCTGACGGCAGCAAAATAAACAAATTTCTTTCAAAAGTGTGATTCTTCAATCAAAGAATTGGCAGTGTGGAAGCTCATAACTGTTTTATAGGTAATGGAAGTGGAATGAAACGTTATTTAATCCCACACAAACCAAGGGAATAAATTCCTGTCTGATTGAGACTGATGCTCCAGGCTGGTGACTGAGAATGGCAGTGTGTAAACCTGGCTACTTTCTATGCTGCCTTGCCTTTGGACTCTTCCAGCATCTACAGCTGTTTAATTCAAATTTTCAGAAGGTTTCTCACAGCCCTTTTACAATCCCCCTATGGACCTGTCATCCATCACAGTAAACAGTGGGTTTCCATTGGGTTTATCCAAGACTTTCATGATTTTTTTGAACTTCAGTTGTATACCCCTCAGCCATCACATCTCCAGACTGCAGGGTTTTGGAGATGAAAGATGAATGGCCTTTCTAGTCTTTCATCTCAAAATACCTTTCTACCTTCTCCTTGATTTTGGTTATCCTACTCTGCACTTTCTCTGACTCCCTTTGAGATGTGGAGACTAGAACTAAATATTACTGAATACATGAATGCATCAGATTTTATGTAGTCAAAATTATGCTTTCTTTAAGCATCCTTCCCGATGATGCTGACTGGCTTGTTGGCTTTTATAGCTGCCTCCACGCTCAGAGCAGGAATTGGATGTGAGCTGGGAGCTCAGCAGTGTTCTGACAGTCTAGTGGCAAAGCCTTCCTTTTGATTACTAGCGTAAGTGTGAGATCATGCTCTCTTCAAAAGTCCTCTCAGGGCTTTATTTAGATCCATGACAGCCTTCAACTTTCTTGCAAAATATGCCTTTTCACATGCCCTTAAACTTCCCTTTTCTAGCACTGACTTTTGAGCTCCTGAAAAAATGATGATGGAAGAACAGAATAATGCAACACTTCTGCATGCTGTATGCCCTCCCTGTTTAAACTATAACAAACAGGAACTCAGAAAGTTTCTTGAATAAACTCCTTATTTTGAACTGGAGGCAGTCTGACTCCCATTGCTATCATGTTAACCTAGAAGTATTATATACTGCATTCTTCTTCATTTCTGAAGGTTTTTTTACGTGGAATTACGTGAAGAAAATAGTGTGATATAGTAGGAAGTATTATGTGGTTTATTTGAACATGGACATGAGTCAGCATTGTACCCTTGTTGCAGTAAAGGCAGAGTGCATAATGGGTGGATACCTTAAAAAGAGCTTAGCTGTCTGGAACTCTGTGTGGTTCCTCCTCCCACGCTGCCCCAACACAGGAGAGATGTTCACAGATGCAGAGGACCTAGCAAAGACCTGCTAGGGAGGCTGGGTTTGGCTGGAAAAAAGTCTGATGGGGAATCTAAGTGCATCTTTTCACCCTAAAAAAGTGAAGTTGCAGAGAAATAAAATCTTCTGAGGGGTGCAGAGTGAAAGGACAAGATGCAGTGTGAGAAACTTCTACTGAGGTATGAGGTAAAAAACCTTCACTGTGTCAGACAACTGGAACAGGTTGTCCTGAGAAGCTGGACAGAGGGATGTGACTGGACAAGACTCTGAGAAACCCCATCTCACTGTGAACCTGCCTTCAGCAGGTTTGAATGGGTGACATCCTTTTGATCTCAGAATTGTGTTTGACTCTGAGACATTGCTAAAATGAGTGTTGTTTCCTGCAGATTTCTGAATGATCTAACATTTGCCCTGCTTACAAAGAAACAGTTTTAGCAGGAAATCTGAACCTTCAGCAACATCTCCCTGCAATACTCTTGGACAGTAGTACTGGAAAAAGTTGTGATTGTTTGTTTTGGAGTGCTTTCATGGGTGGTGCTGTTGTATGCTGGAGACTTCACACTCAGACACTTCAAAGCCTTTCTGGCTTGTGTCTTCCAAAATCACCCACCCTTGTTCTAACCCCACCAACCTCACTGATCACTGAAAATGCTGAGCAGTTTTCAAAATGCCAGCCTTTTTTCCCAGTGAGAACTTCAAATCTCTTGATGTGGAGAGAGGCAGGAGTGCAGTAAAACTGTTTTAAACGAGGATGCAGGAGATGCCAGTGCCTGTGGAAGTTCTCTTCAGCCCCAGCACTGCCCCCCCCAGGCAGGTCTGCCTGTGTCCATGCAGCTGTTCTCATTTCTGCCTGCTGTCCCCAATGCCATCATCGTCACCTCCCAGCTGTAAATAAGCTGTTGCAGCAGAGGGAGGTGTTTGGTGGGAGCGAGCTGGAGGGATGGGGTGTGTGTGGAGGTCAGGGATTATATGTGGCTCATGGCTGCCACAGATGAGTGTGCCACATTTCTTGTAGTTACAGCACCATTTCCTAGCTGCAGCCACTGAGACCCTGCAGAGCTCTGAGCCATAGAAACCTCAGAAACACCCCCTGTCTGACAGTGGGACCAAGGATTCCATGCTGTGGCACTCTTTGCCTTCCTGTCATCTTCTCCTCCACGGAACGCTGTCAGTGCCCCTTGCACATCAGCTTGAGCTACAGCTCAACCTACATTCAGGCAAACATGTCCTATATGAGTGTTTGGTGTTTGGGAATGCTTTGGGCATTCAGTCATTTGAAGGAGCAACTCACCAAGGTAAGTGGACAACAGCTGGTCGTGTTCTCCAGTAGTCAGCAGCTTCAGTAAAAAGTGTTCATTAAGCCCCCCAGCAGAGACTTCTCCATGCTTGCTCTACACATATTTAGTACCAACTCTTAGTGCATTAAGCTACTGGATGTAAATAGATAAAGGATCATCAACTGATATGGTCTGCTGTTTCTCTTGTGTGTGTATATAGGATGACAAAGAAGCCAACAGACCCCTGCCAAACAAAGGAGACCACGGACTAGGAAATGAGAAGTTCAAACCTGTGGTACCTTGGCCTCATGTTGAAGGTGTGGAAGTGGACTTGGAATCCATTCGAAGGAAAAATAAGGCCAAAAATGAACTAAATCATCACGGTGTTGATAACAAGCAGCAAAACATCATCCAGAGGCAGTATCTCACATTTAAACCTCAGACATTTGTGTACCCAGATCCTGTGTTACGACCTGGAGTCCTTGGTAATTTTGAACCCAAAGAGCCCGAGCCTCATGGAGTTGTTGGTGGCCCTGGAGAGGAAGCGAAGCCATATGTTTTAGGACCCGATTACAAAGAATCCGTTCAAGCCAGCATTAAAGAGTTTGGGTTTAATATGGTGGCAAGTGATATGATCTCACTAGATCGGAGCGTTAATGACTTGCGTCAAGAAGAGTAAGCAAACCTTTTGTGTTCTTTTGGTTCTGTTTATATGGGAATTCAGCTATTTGCTTTCCATATATCTGAATTGATGCTTAAAATATTATTTATTAGGCCACTTAAGGCTTCCTGTACTGAAGGCATGAGTGCTGTACTATACCACATTTCCATATATCCTTCTTAATGCTGTTGCAATGATTCCTTCCGTGAATACTTAAGCTGTAGTGATTGATCTCTGAAGTCATCTGTTTCAGTGTCTAATTGCATGTATTTGCATGTTCCATGACTAGCCATATTCTTCATTGTCATATCTTTTCTTAATCCATAACTTCTTAAGATTTGTCTTCACGAAGGAAGGATTATCTTTATTAGACATCCCTATGCTGGTTAGTTTACTCAGTTTTACTCTGATGCCTTTAAAATGGAGCATAAATAGAGATCAGAAGCAAATACTGTTCTCTTTAAATAACACTGCCTAATTACCTGCAGTAACACAAGTATGGATCTGCCATAGTGATGGTTGGAATAGTCTTCCAACAGTTTCTTTCAGCATTTGCCCTAAAGAGGAAAGCAATCTTAGAAAAAACATTTATTTGCGTGCTGAAAGGGTGTCTAATTTGTTGTGGGAAAATTCTGGAATTACTCAAGAATTACTTGCAGGTTTACACAGTCTATTCTGACTTTCGATATATGTTGAAGCCAATTTTGTTCTCAGGTTAATCTGCATTTGATACTATTTGCATTGTTAAATATCTGCTAGGGACAGGTTTCTGAGCAAAGTGATTTAACAGTAGGGTATTTTTTAGTCTGTGTTTTGGTTGGGGTTTTGTGGGCAGTGTATGAAGTTAGATATGATGATAAGTACTTTGCAGTTTTCTCTTCCCCCTCATCCCCAGCAATGAAGCTATGCTGATCCCTGGACTGGGTGCCAGTCTGGGCTGTATGTTTGCAGCTGTGGTAAATAATCTGTTGGTGGTTCATTGACTGGTCACTGGGGCTCTGCTCTGGGCTTTGATGGTGAGTGTATTTTTTCATTTTGCAAGGTGGGAGAGAACTGGCCGGCTGTGGGTCTGACTCATACCCATGCATGTGCAGCTGCTTGAATTTGCTATGTGCTGTGCACTCACTGAAAGCAAATGAAGCACACAGAGTGCAGCATTTCACTTCCTCCGTGCCATGTTCCTCAGCTGACTTATTAAAGGTTTCCACTTGCTGGCAGTCAGAGCAGAGGACCGTGCCCTTCTGCTGCTGGTGGCAAGGAAGTGCCAGCTGTCCTGGGGGTTCACTTTGTTTTTCTTCCTGTGCTGTGCTCAGGAGTTGGTCCTTCTTACTAAAGAGATTTTTCTGAAAGGGAAGAAATGTTCTGGGTAACCTGTGTAGGTGAGCTTTTTTTTTTTTAGGAGGTTATTCCCTAGACACTGCTGCTTCTGCTGCAGCATTTCTTTACTCCTTACAGACAGCAAAGCAGGGGTGGCATCGTGTCACGTGCAGGTGGGACTGGGCTGCCTCTGCCCAGGTGAGTTGCCATATCTTTGGCAGCAGAACTCAAGTACTCCCACCCCTTCATGTTTGATCAAGGTGAAGGGCATACAGTATCTCCCAAATAGTTCCACACGTGTAGCTTCCTGAAGTATTTTAGGTGTAATCTCCGAATTTGTCTTCTTTTCGGAATGACATTAATAAATAGATATTCCCAAAAATTATTAAATACTATGAGGAAAGGGAGGGACAGCCATGAAAAGATGAATTTTAGAAACTGTTTCCTTCAAGCAGAGCTGTAGGTAAGCCTAAGGTCAAAGCCAGCAGCTCAAATCAGTTAGGTTTTAGCATTTAATGATTTAATGTTCAAAGCCAGAAAACGAAACAGCACGAAAAAACAATGTGAACAAAAGGTATCTTTCAGGCAACATTATATCCCTTACTTTATGTATTGAATACTTGGGATGCTTGCAGTTGCCTAAGTAGGTTAAAGGTTTATAGCTTCTGCATGTCTGCTGGGAACAGAAGAGAGGGGAAGCAGTGTGAGATTGGCTGATACTTTCAGCTGATATGCTTTCAGGCTCCCACATGCTCACTTCCCTGCTCACTCCCCAATACCAGAGAGAAATCCAGCAAAAGGTAGCAGGTTTTCTGTTGGATGCACCATTTATTTTCCTCCCACTGATCTGTTTAAAAAGACATTAGTGTCGCGTAAGGCCACTCAACATTAACTTTAATCCCACCAAAGAGCAATACAGTAATTTTGTGGGGGTTGGGGGTTTTTTTTTTGTTTGTTATTTTGTTAATAGTATCATGGCATTGCTAATTGAGGAAGATCTTTCTGGTAAAGATTGAAATACTCGTTCTTAGGTAGGTAGACCTCCCTTCAGCCCTCTCTTTAAGCATCAGAATTTTGAAGCGTTACCCTGTGCAGTCAGGTTTGTTCAGTGAAGTATGCCAAATGCTTTCCCAGGCTGTGCTAGCAAGAGTGAAATAGTGCTGCAAGAACTGTCTCTCTCAGCTTAAAAGCCATATAGCCTCAGGGCTTGTCCCTGCTGGAGGGAGAAGAGGAAAGAAATGCCAATAGAAGGAGATTCAATTCTGCTATGTTTGGATTTGACTTTGTAGTCTAACATGTTGCCAGGATGATTTGCCAGCTGCCTTTATTGATTCAGTAGGAACTTTTCTGGTGATTCTGGGCAGTCTCAGCTGCTGTAAAAAGCCTTAATTGTTGGTGTATCCTGTAGAGAGGAAAGATGGTATGTTGAAGTTTTTTGTCAGGTACATCAGAATATTTCTATTTTGCCGGTACCGTATAATCTCGATTTATGGATTTTAACCAATAAATTTCAGTGTTGACACCCAGCACTTGTGTTGACATGCAACAAGTCATAAGTTTGGTTAAAAAAAATCAAGAATGTATGGGGATATGTAAAAATCAATGTACAAAATTTAGAAGATGGCTCATCTCACTGCAGTCTTTCAGCACTCTGCAAGAGGGCCTAGGGGAACATAAAGTGGATAATGGCAGAGAAATACCATTTTTCCACCTTATTTCTAGCAGCAGAGAAGTAGAGCAGGCTTAGCAGGCCCTGCCTAAACCTCTGTACAGTAGCTGGAAGAAATTTTTTTTCTTTAAACTTGGTGATTTTTACCTTTTTTTGATCTATTTTTATCATCCTGATAGGTGGCAGCCCCTTAAGAGCAGTCATTTATATTGGATTTCACACATTATCCCTGCTTCCTATCAGATCTGCAGTAAAATTAATGTTAGCTTTTGGGAAGAAGGATATTCATTTAATTGCTCCCTGAATTCTATTTTTTTGTATTCGAGAGTCTGCCCAGAGGTAGAGCTGAAGTAAAAGTAGAGTGATAATTTTTCTGGATTATTTTGGATCCAAGATAAATACACCATGCTAAGGAAATAAAAAAGGGACCTAGGTGTGAGGGTGAATGCTGTCAGGTAACAAGGTGTGTCGTCTCAAAAGACACCCCAAGAGATAACCATGGAGAATTGCTGCTAGGAATAACGAGAATTGAGTTGTTTAACCAACATAATGATCCACTTGCCCAGACTATTTTAAAGTAAAATTTAATTTTAAATAATGCATCTATACTAGGTCTGACTAGTGATTGTTTCTCTTGACAACCTTAGCTCTGGCCAAAAACATACGCTGGTGAGAAAACACACAAGAATGGATAAGCGTCATTCCTGGCAACCAGCACACTGGGACACTGGAGCCAAAAACTGCAACAGGGTTGTCATGCTTCAGAGACCTCTCTCTGTGCACAGACTTGTCTTTTGAATGCATTTATAGCCTTGAAATTAATGACATCCTGAGTCAGTGACTGCAGAATGTGGTGCTTGTTTTAACCTCTTCTCCCAGACACAGATACTGTTATGTGCCGCTGTGACTCTGCTGCCTTGTGATATGGGAATATCAGAGATAGCTCCATGAAGGTGCTATATAAATGTTTCATGTTCCATCCTTATTATTCCTGCTGGTTTATTTCCCTTTTCATTAACTCAGGTAAAATTCTGAAAGGATTCTGATACCCACATTCAACTCCAAGATTTTTTTAACTTTTTTTTTTTTTATTATTTATTGTTTTTTTCCCAGTGGTAATGCAGAGTTCAGGATCTGTCACTGAGTGTATGCACTGAGTGGTCTAGCACTCCATATACAATCATTTGCACTTGCACTGAGCTCTCCTGCTGGCTCATTTCCTCCATAGTGTTCTTGAATTATTCTGCAGCTGTTTGTAGTCATTTTAATTGCAACTACCAAGAACTTTCCTATTGTTCAAGAATGACCTGGAAGAGGAGGTGGACTGCTTAGCTCCCAGAACAGTTATTTATGCTGCTAAAGTTGCAGACTCGCTTACAATTTGGAATTAATAGCAGTTATTAGCCTAAGAGATCTGCCATACTTTGATGAAGGACTGTGCCTACAAAAAAAGAAAAGAACCTCACCAAATGCTTTGGAAATTCAGTTACTGTATTAACAGTCTCACTCATGTGCACATAATTTTTGATTTCTTCAAAATATGATAATATTTTTCTGTGGCATGGCTTTTTTTTCCACAAAAGCTGTGTCTATAGCTTACTAATTTTGTTATTTATTACTAGCTTCTATTCTACACAGAAGTCAGGCTAAGTGGTCTGCAATTCTTTAGAACCCCAGAGCCCTTTGATAAAAATTGGTGTTGTGTGTTCCTCTGTTTGATAGCAAGACTAGAATCAGCAGTTCATTATCATGGTTTGTCAATTCGTGTTGCATTGTTTAGGAAATACTGGGTTTATTTTTAAAAAAGGCAATTAGGCTATTCATATCAGAAAATTCCAGTAGAAGCTATCATACAAATTATCTGAAGATAGGACTATTTAGTAAGAAATTTCACTGTGTAGTTGCCCTCTTTTTTATTCTTTTCTCAGGGTGTCTGGCATTGGGCACTGCTAAGAGTTCAACGGAAGTACTTAATTTAGCTTTCCTGCTTCTGAAGTGGTCTCTTTTCATTTTGATCATGTATCAGCCCAACAGACATTCTGGCAGGCATCCTACTTCTGGTGTTTGAAAAAAATATTTCAATAGCAGCTTTCATACTTCAGTAAGCTACTTCTCAAACTTGGGGTTTGGGGGTTTTGGGTTTGTTTGTTTGTTTTGTTTTTTTTAATTCTATGTTTTTATTTGCATGCACTTAGCTTGAATTAATGCTCATTTCTGTTTGCCTTGTTTGGACACCACCCTGTGCATTTAAAGAATCTATGTCTTACTGCTAGCAGCATCTGGTTTTTAATCATGCTGTCTTTCCCATCTTCACAGCTCCCCTTTTCAAAAGGAGGCGTCTCCTGCCTGTGTCTTCTGTTCTGTCAGGTGCTCTGATTCTTTCATTCACATCACGATTCTTCCATACATGAGTGCTGTCTGAGTCTTCTTTGGACATCCAGGACTTCTGTGTGGTTCTATTGATGGCTTCCCCTTGTCCTTAGGCTAAACAATCCCTGGCACATTTAAACTCTAGTAAACTGGCTCTGAGTTGCTCTAGCAGAAGGCAGTCCTTTACAGACTAAAGTTAACTAAAGTTAATCAGTTCCAAAAATTTCACTTGGTGCTAATGAATCCAAGGTCATAGTTTCCTGGATCCTTCTTCTTGAAGGTGGGCAAGAACTTGTTTTAGTGAGTCCTCAGGAGCCACTGTCAAGCACCAGGTCCTTGTAGATATGGTAGAGCGTGATCTTACAATGACATCACAAGCTTCCTCAGTGCCCTCTGGTGCCATCCAGCCAGTCCCATGGACTTGTGCCGTGTTTATTTGCTGTAATATGTCCAGGGAAGTGGTCCCTGACTCTCCTCTTCGGTGGATATTCTTTCTCTTCTGCAGGCTGCCCCTGGACTCAGGGACTTGGGAGATGTGACAGCAAACCTTGCAAGGAAACAGTCAAGGAAATCAGATGTTGAGTGTCTCAGTCTTTTATGTGTCCTTTGACACAAAATTTCATCTCTTTTATCAGTAAACTCATGTTTTCTTTAATCTTTATTTAGCCTACAAGCTCTTCTCATTGCCCTTTCCATCTTACGGATTTCAACTCTACAAAGCTTTGCCTTTAATGTTGTCTTCGTTGGCTCAGGCAATATTTCTGTACTCCTTCTAGGTAGCCAGTCCATGCCTCTACCTTCCCTACTCTACCTTCTGGAGTTCTTGGTGCAGCCAGGTGGGTTTTCTGCCATGCCTGTTTGACTTGCTGCATGTGGGAATGAACAGCTCCTGTGTTTTGGGGAGGTTGTCCTCAAATATGCCATTCCTGGGCCCTTTTTGGCCAAGCTGTAGCACCCAAAATCATTAACTTCTTATGGCAGATATAAGGAGACATGTAAATAATGCATGGAAGAGTCAAAAAGGGAGAGAAAGCTTCCTGATGGACAAAACTGTTGATGACCACAGATGTAGAGCTCTGAGAAGAGGCTGTTCAGTGTATGACTCACAGGAGCTGCGCCTGGTTAGACAAGACCAAAGCAGTGCAAGATGTTCCAAGGAATCTGTATTCAGTACTTCTAAAAAATACTTATCTATGATGCATTAGTTGCAGTAGCCTCTTTTTATACTTCAAACTCAAAAGCTCTAGGAATCAATGTAAGTTTTCCTTTTTCAAGTCCACTGTGAAATGTCTGTCCACACCTGCCATTTCCATTCCTGTATTTTGCTAGGTTTGAGACATGCTTATTGCACTTTTGAAGTCAAGAAGCATTTTCTTGCAGTATATTTTAAGTGATGCACTGTGAAACTCCCTGATTCTCCTGTTAACAAACTTGCACTAGTGTAGAGCCCTTAAGCCAAGGATGTTCGTAGTGCTGATCAGATTTCATGCCAGGGTAATTAACTGTGTTGGCTGAAAAAAAGGATTAGAGCTCAACATGCTTTGCTCAGGCTTGATTTGCTGTTGTGACCCAGCCCACCGAAGACTTGCTTACAAATCATACGTACTGACCCAGAAGGGTTTAGTCTTATGACTTTATTTAAGCTAGATTTTTTTTGACAGCTTCTGTTGACAAGTGTTGAAGGAATTTTATCTGGAATAGTTTGACTGGGAGAGGAAACATCATTAATATTTATGGCACGAGACAAATTAATTTCTTGCTGGATTTTTTTGTCTGTATAATAAAAAGTAAATAGCTGCTGTCTACTCATCAGAGTGAGCCAGAATTCCAGCTGCATCACCCACACACATCTGTCAGTATGATTGCGGCAGAATAAATATTTTTAAGTGTTTTTTTCCTTCTGTGGATAATCCAGTTTGAGCTTTCCTTTGTAAGGACATTACTGCTGTTACAGGGCATAGCCCCTGGGCCAGACAAATTTGTACTTGAATAATTGGATCTGTTGCCACAGGTCGCCTTTGACTTCAATCAGAACAACTGGCAATGAGCTTTTGTTGAAAAATCCGAAAAGGTCACTCTTCCTTGCTTGAGCACAACGTTGTGTGCATACAGAAATGTATTTTTGGACAGCTGTTTTTGCAGCTCGTTTTATAAAACGAAAGGGAATGAGAATTGGCTTGTTTTTTTAAATTGCACATGTAGTTTTGAAGGATGTTTGTTTCATTTTTCAAATATTTATAGTATATTAAAAGGAGGGAATTTTTGCCAAAAATAGACCTCTAACTTTACTAAGAATACATACATGCAGAGCTGTGTGATAATAAGGCCGAGACATTAGTATACTAATGTATTTTTCCTATCATAGTCAGACTGTGCCAGCTTGGACCCTTTTTATGGTCCAAAAGCTTTTAAAAATATTGAATTGTACAGAAAATTGTTAGTACTAGACTGGAGTAAAAAAACACCAAAATCTTTAACAAATTACTCAGGGTATGATATAAGTCAGATGAGTCTTGGCTCCTCATTAGAAATGGACAGTCTTATTACTCTGGGCAAATAACATGAATTTAGTATGTCCTCTTACAGTAAGTAGTTACTTGTCCAGTCAATCTTTTTGTAGCTAAGGAGATTGAATACAAAGGCTCTGGAGTGGAACCTGCTTTCTTCAGGAATGTGATTAGTTCTTTAATTATAGCACTTTGCAAATTACATATTTGATACTGTTACAAGAAAAAGGATTTTAGTAATTACTTTTGGTATCTATATCATTGGAAATGAAACATTAGGGACTCGGTTTCATTTCACTTGGTACCTTGGGAAAATCTTTTATTCCAATGCCACATAATACACTGGAGCTGTTCTCTAACAAAGAAAACTAGTTCTATAATGTGCACATAAATTTTTGTGCACCTCAGTGAGAGCTGGAGTTGAGAATCAGGTGAATTATAGTGGTCACACTAAATCAGGAAGGCTAGCTTTCCACTGCAGTACTGCTGGCAAGATTCCTGGAGGGAAAAAAAATGGTGTTTAAATTGTAATTAGGCATGTATTGTGAGAGCATCTCATGTGGTCAGGAAAGATTTAAATTCCAGGCATTCACCTTCAAGCAAAACCTAGCATTTTCTGTTAACATTTCAGGCCTCAGTAATGAAAACTATGGAGAAAATGGATCCTTTGTCTCTTTAGTGTTGGCTGCTAGCATTTCAGATGTTAAGTTTGGAGGGAGAAATTATTCACCCAAAGAGTACAAAGAGGTTGACAGAGGCACCAGGTGTGTTATCTGTAGTTGGATTTACGTACCTCTGTGTGTGTGCATCTGAAATGAGATGACCAAGCTCTGAACATGACCTCTTACTCAACAAAAATATATATCTAGCACAGCACCTGGAGTATATTTAAATTCTGACTTCAGTGGAAGGGCAGAGAAGAGTGTGAGTGATTTCCTGCAGCTGTTTGTGTAACCCTCCAAGTGCCAACTTGCGGCATGGAAATTCTGGGGCACGTGGGGGAATCATTTTGTCAAATGAGTTGTAATCTGACTGTGAAGCTAAAAAACAAAATGCTTTTTTTTTTGCTCTGTGTTGTTTCTGTTAACCAGACTGTACTGTACTATGGCATTCAAATAGATGTGCATGATACAAGTTACACTGCAGTCCATGTAGGACATGCAGATGAGCATGGGTAGGAACTTCAAGGTTCAATATCTGATGAGCAAGGTATGATGGAAATACAATATTTCTGTGGGACTAAGCTCACTGCCTCAAGTTTATTTCTAGTTGTTTATATTAGTTTTGCTAAAGGCTGTAAAAGTTTGATAAATCTAAAATTCGTCACAGCCTCCCCACGATATCCGCAGTGTGTCACCAGACTGCAGAAGGCCTCAAGAGTTGTGAGGTCTTCTTCCCTTTAAACAAAAACAGGAAAGCAGAGAGTTTTTTCTCTGTCTCCCTGTATGGGAGTTTCCTTCCCTAAGGAAAAGATTTTATTTTAGCCACCTAGGTACCTCAGCTTTCCTGCCCTGTGGTATTAATTGCTTTGATTTTTTCAGTGGTAGATAAGTGATATGGGATTTTTTCAGTGTTGTATAAGTGATAGGGGATTTTTCAGTTTTGGATAAGTATGAGCAAGAATCTTGTGATTAGAAAAATTGCAAAGGTTATTCCTTTCATTCATTTATTATCACTAATGTTGGGTTTCTATGCAAACCTTGCCCTGGATTTGGATCATGATGCTTTCAGAGGTACAGCAGATATAGATTTTGCTTCCAAGGGCACTAATAATAAAATGTAGTCACACAGCCTTGCAAGTTACTTCAGGAATGGAAATGGGCAAAGCATGTAGCTATTTTAAAAATAGCAAATGCTGTTTCAGCGTAGGTTTAAGCTGTTTGGTAGTGTTTAATAGAGGTTTTGCTGCTGTCTGCTGAAGGGGAAAAAAATTACTCGGTTGATCAATCTGTCCTTCTCAGGTTGTCTGCTTACTTCTCTTCCAGAACCCCTGTTTTCTAAGTCCACTGCTATAATCTCGTTTTGATGTTGCTGGTGCACAAAAATGCCCCTCAAGGCTTCATAGGTAACAAATCCAGTATTAGCATTAGGTTTACTTGGTTGTATCCTAACAAGAAATGCCCGGTTCTGTGATATGTTTCTGTCTATTCTGTCTACTCTAGACTTAGGCAGTGATCCCTCTGTTTTGCAGGTGTTAAGCAGCCATGCCCTTGGTGATGTCAACCATACAGATGAGCAAACAGAAAGTGTTCTGTAAAAAAAATTCCCATCCATCTTCCTAGGGGTTAGATTCAGTTCACTGCAGTAGTCATAATAAATTGGTGATTTAAGGTAGCAAGGAGCCCTGAATTCAGTATTAAAAGTATGTAAACAGCATGCTGTCAGCTGGATGCCTGTCTCCTTTTAAGATAAGAACAGGACTTACTAAAAAAGGAAACTGAAAATGAAAACAGATCTCCTAACTTATTTTTAGGATTTGCTAAAAGTGCTGGACTCTTTCGAAGAGTTGAGAAAAATGCACGCACTATAAAGCAATTATAATAGGTGATAATACAGCTATGGATTTCATACCACTTAACATGTGAAATAAAATTTAAAATACAGTTTAAAATTGTGTACAGTTCTATATTAATGGAGAAGAGAAATTGCATTTTTACATTTTTGGCTTCAGTTTCAGGATTGATAATAAATTGAGTCCTTCAGCTTTATACTGATTCAGGTCCCTCATCTTGCAACAGCTGATTAGCTTCTCAGGAGCTCTTTGGCTGCTGGAGTGGTTACAGGAATGTGATGGCACCTGCCTGCCTTCTTGGAGGAATCTGTGCTGGTACATTTTGGTCTTAGCATGTGAGTACAGTGCTTTAAAATCTAGAGGGTACTGATGTGTCCTTGGTACGTGCAGGTGCAGGTTACAGAGCTGACACAAGGAAAATAGTATCGGGATGGAGAATCATGAGACATGATACCTCTTACTTCTTCTGAAGCTTCAGTGCTGATATTCTGGCAAAGTCAGGGGTTCAGCATGACAGGAGAAACACTTCTGTTGGCTCAAGATCTTAAATTGCTCTCTAAGTATCTATCTGATGGAGCTCACCCTTAAATTGCTGTCAAAGTGTTCTCCTTTTTCAATTGCATTTTTGTTCGTGGTTGGATTACTCTTCCAGGAAAAGCAGAGTCCACTCCTGGCTTTTTTCAAGCCTGAGGAAATTTGAGTCTATATCTGCATCTTCAGTGGTACCTAACAGAGAAGTCTGTATGGCCATCCCAGCCTTGGACCACGTACCCACAATCACGACTGTGGGGCTGCAGGGCATCCTAAGAGCACACCAAGGAATAGAGCACAAAGCTGTAAGAGCAGAAATTTCCCCAAGCCAAGGAGCACTCAGCCCAGATGCTCAGCTCCTTGTGCAGAGGGTTTCCTGTAAAAGCACTCCTCGCTGTGTGGCTGGTGCACAGCTTTGTGATTGAGGGAAAAGGGACCTTGGCGTGGCACAAGCTCCCTCTCCAGTGTTGCCTCCAGGGGTGGAGAGGGAGGAGAACTAATTCACATCCTAAGTATGCAGGCTAATAGACAGAAAAAACATTACTCACCCTGTTTCTCAATTAGATCACAACTGTGCCTTCTGAAGGGTTTCGTCTTGCTTCAGTGATGAGTCAGTCCTGTTTTTCCCCAGTAGTACCAGTGCTGACTGCAGAATGGAAAGTTTTTATTCGTGGACTGATCTGAAGGTGTTGTTTCCTTTCACCCATGAGTTCCCCAAGGAAAGGGAGCACAAACAGAGCAGCTCTTCCCTGCAGCACTGCCCAGGGAAGGTGTTGCCAGCCCTTTGTAGATCTGTGCACACTTGTTCCTCTTTTCCCGTGCAATAACTCCTTACAGGGCTCAGGAAGAGTAATGTGAAGTGTCTAGAGGCAAGCCTGGCTTCAGGGTGCTACCTTGTCATTCCTGCATATCTGCTGCAATGTGCCATCCTCTCAGCTCTATCAATAAGAATTAAAAATACCTTCTTTTAAGTGATCTTGTTTACTACTTTGGTGCATAGTATATTGCCACAGCTGGCCTGCAGGCTACACCTGAAAGGTCACTGTGCTAGAATGTGGGCAGGGGATGAAGCACCCAAGGGATGAAGCTAGAGCTTGAAATATTTAAATCCTCTTTGTCAGAGACCCTTCTGTACTTTGAATCTGCTTGTGCCAGTTTTCAATAGCTTGCTGCTTTTGCCTCAACATTCATATCTACTTCACCCTCTCTTTTTAAAATCAAGAGCGTTCCTGGAAATTCAGGCATATTTTTTCCCTTTTTTGGTGCCTAAAATTCTCAGGGAAACCTGCACTGTAAAATTCAGCTTCAAACACAAGGAAAGTGAATTTATTGTTTCTTGGTATGTGGTTTGCCAGCCACTGGATGTCAGTGCTGCTCCACTGAAGAAAGGCTCCACTGAGGAAAGCTTTCCCTGCTTCTTTCCCTGTAGATGTGAAGGAAATGAGAGCCGAGGCTATTGACTTTTGTCACTCAAATACCTGAGCAACATTCACATTTATTGAAAGAAAACTGCCACAGAGATTAAAACATTTATTAATTCCACATATCTGAAACAGCTACTGTATTTCAAACCCCTAATTCTCAATTCAAGATGAGAAAGAAGGCTGTGCACAGGAGTTACTGCAGCCTGTCAGAGTTTATGGGCTTGATGAGTCGGTCTGTGGGCTGTCTAATAAGTGAAATAAAGTGTCTGGAAAAAGCTGGAAGCGTGATCTTACTAGAGATGTAAATGTAGTGCTTCACTGCTTGCAAACGGCACATTTAACAACACCCGATTTGAGGAGATTTAAATTGGCTATGTAGCAAAAAGCCTGTCTAGACCTCTGGGTCTGTGTATAAAAAATGTATTAAATACAGATCAAAAAATGCTTCTAAATTGTTCATGGATGTATTGGTCAGTTCAGGCTTTTGTAATAGATTTGACCTTTTTAAATTGTGCAGAGTTGCTTACTGTCCTTCATTCTTATGCTCTTCACCATTTTGTTCACAAACACGATTAACCTGTACTGCAGGAAGAGGGAGAAATAAGCAACCAAAAGATTTGAGTTCTTATTCAAGGGGGTTTTTTTGGTTTTTTTTCCTTGAAGGCAGTCTGAAACATTGAAGCTGTCCCTCTCTTTTTATTCAGAAATAAGCAAAAACGTTTCCTAGCTAAACTGCTGCAGGTGCAGGTCAGGAGCACCATGCAAGCTGCGTCAGCTCCTGCCTTCTGCTTTGAGACAAAAAGTGCTATTCTGCTCCCTTTTACACAGTCCTCTTGAATGGCATTCAGCTGCTATGCTGGTTTTTGAAAGTATAACACCGTGTTTTCCACCTTTTAACACGACCATATCACCAAAATTAGTGCTGAGAA
This sequence comes from Parus major, assembly GCF_001522545.3. Lineage (NCBI taxonomy): Eukaryota > Metazoa > Chordata > Aves > Passeriformes > Paridae > Parus > Parus major. Next base: position 33,144,302 of record NC_031771.1, read on the forward strand.
TGTATGTGAAGCAACACTGTTCTGTTATAAATCTGTTATTAAACATATTAAATCTTCCTTTTACACAGCCTACTGAGCACACCTAGGTAGGGTATCCATTTTATCTCTGCAGATGGCTAAGTAAGTTGTTGACAGCTTAAATGCTTGTGCTGGAAATGGAAGTGCTGCAATCTGTAATCAGCTGGAATCTTTGAGAGAGAACTCTGGAAGGAAGGCATCCGTGGCCTGAACATTCTAAACAGCCAGTCTAGCACTTTTTTTATTGGTAACTATGATTAGCTGCAGCTACTTCAGGCATAAAAACTATCGAGCTGGGGGATTTCAGTCAGTAATTTGTACTTCTAGAGATTGTGCTGTTTCAGAGGTTGCTTACAGCAGACCCTAAAAGCTAAATGCCTTATTAAATAAAATTTTGTTATCATCTGTTTTGATTCTGTAATTTTCTTCTCCCACAGGGATAAAATTAACAGTATATTTGTAGCAATGTCTTATTTTCTGTGAGGTGAGAAATGCTTATTGATGCATTGAGAAGTGAAATGCATCCTTCACTAGAGAAACTCTTTAAATACCTGTGGGCCTGTTATGTGAATTATTTCCATGTTTAATTGAATGTAGTTTCAGAAACTCTGGTGATCTCTGATGATTAAGGTAATTCTTTTCAAGAGCAGCAATGTTTCTGTGCACCTAAGCTTTTTATTCTAAGAGAATTTTATCTCTAAAGATAACTATAACTAGGAAAATTTGTGCATCTGTAAGTTTAGAGGTTGTTATTTGTCACTAATAATTTCTTAATGCATGATAGTGTCTTTGAAAAGTCAGAATCTCTAGTAGAGACTTAATTTGCTGAAAGATGAAAAAAGGAAGGATTTTTTTCATTGAAATCAAAAGTGCTATGTCTCTATGTTCGGTGATAGGAACTATATTAGTATAGTTGGACAAGGGGCTAGTGATCAGTAGGGAAATTTCCAGTTAAGGAAATAATTGGTGCAGTTGAGAAAATGGACATTACAATTGGAAATGAAAACCATTGATGATAAATGTGATTTAGAGGTATTGGAAAGTGTGGAAGGTATTGGAAGTACTCACATTGCTTGTTTCTAAATCATCTTTAACGCCTCAGGAAAAAAGACCTGAGTGTCTACACTATTTTTGTTTGGGTTTTTTTATCTCTCTCTTTTCTTGTATTTTTTTTCTCCATGTGTTATATCTTATAAGATTTTCGTTTAAATTGAACCAGGTCTGAAACTTGTCCTCAGTAGTCTACTTTTTATTTTTATTTGTATCTGTATCTTGATGCACTTCAGCTGTATTACCTTTTATATCCTGACTCTCTTAAACCTGAAGGATAGCTGTCAGTGAAGATTTCATTTGCACAAGGAAGCTGTTAAGCAGCTGTAGGTCACACTGTGAAAACTAATGAAATCAACTCTTTTTACAGATGCAAATACTGGCATTATGACGATAACCTGCTCACCTCCAGCGTTGTCATCGTCTTCCATAATGAAGGGTGGTCCACACTCATGAGGACAGTCCATAGTGTCATCAAAAGAACACCAAGAAAATACTTGGCAGAAATTGTTCTGATTGATGATTTTAGCAACAAAGGTACGTTTGGAATATTAACACGCTCCTTTGTAGAAAAGAGAATTTTTTTGTTTTCCTGAAATAGTTTTCTTTTGATTTATTATCTGCCATGGTTTCAGTTGACTATGAGAGAAAAGATTGCTTCTTCACAGTTGTTTGAGCTCTCTACCACAGTTTTTGGGTAGTGTGTAGAAGCAAGCTGGGATAGCTGGTATCTCTCTTAGCTCTTGTGAAAACAAGTAGTTTGAAGAGTATCAAAGGGGTAAAGCCTGTCAGGATTAACAGGTTGCCTTTGTTGCATATAGGATTATAGATGTCTCATTTTTTTAACTATAATAAAAATCTACCTAGACTCAAATTATTCTGATTCATTTTCAAAATCTTTTTTCATTTCCAAAATCCTTTTTTAATTAAACATCACATTAAGCTGCTTATTGTTTCTTATTGAAGGGGGGAATCTTTTAAGAATTTAAATCTATTTTAATTTCTGCCTTTCTTTGAGTCCTGCATGCCAACATATGTCCAGAGATTTTCTTCTTCCTTTATAATTTACATTCTGATCTTGGTTTATAATCAGGATGCATGTACTTGTACTTGCATATATTTGTCTTATAAATGTAAGCATACACTGTTTTTTTTATTTTTTCCTGTCATGGTGATATCATCAGCATTAATGCAATACAAGGCCAAATACAGAGAGGAACTAAAAAGTGGTCTCCTAGAGATATAAGTTGATTGAGACAGAGGAAAATAGAGTGTTTTCAAACTTTAAACAAATTTCAAAATAGTGCATCAAAGCTGCACGTTCTGTCAGATTTTGTTGTAGCATGGTTCTTGAATAGATATTGACAGTGAGAAGGAGTAGACACATAAATAAAAGCATAATTTTGACTGTGTGGCATGACAGTTTCTTCTAGACAATGTTAATGATGGCTTTGAGCAAAGGCAAGTTTGGTCAGCAGCACAGGATACCCTCATCTTTGTTTTCATAGCTGAATTGTGTAGTGGCATAGAAAACAGATGACTTCTGAAACTCTCCTTTTTATTAAGTTATCTGGGCTTCTCCCAGTTCCAGTCTCATGGTAGTTGTTTTCTATGGGTGTATTCACTACGAATTTTCTTAATTAACTCATCACATAGTTCAGGTAGCCTTTTTGGAGTATAAGCCACAATTAAAAATAGTTATGGTGTGTTATTTTTTGCATCATACCTGTAGGTAGGTATCATTTTCTGTTTGCTTTAACAAGAGAGGGAAAGTTACCTGTGTTATAAACTTGACTACATTTGGCTTAGTCTAATAAAGATACTGAATGCTAAATTATAGTCTTCTGTATCCTTTAACAGCTGTTGAGAATTTGGCTTAGATATACACACATGCTATAAACCAAAAATATCCTTTCTCCTAAGGGATATAATTTTAATAATTCAGTCAGCAGACATATGCTGTGTTTTTGCTTTTTAGCTAGGACTGACTTAGCTGTATAAAGTAACTGTGACACTGATTGTGTCTAGAATACTTACCAGATTTTTCACTAATGATAGGTTTCAGTACTTGGGTTTCACATGACTTGTAGCTGACTCTGTGCCACGTATATGTAGTTCATGGAATGAGTTCTTCTGGCATAACAACTTGTACTATTTTTCCATTATATGACGTATTTTAAAAGAAAGCAGTATTTTTTAAGTTTTTTTTTTATTTTTTTTTTATACAGAACTTTTTAGCTTTTCTTCTCATGAATGAATGGTTAGCAGACACAGCCTGGACCTAAGATCCAGCAGACCCTTGACTCTGAATTTCTCACAGTTCAATTTTCCAGATAACTTTCATAAATCACAAAATTCAATAAAGAAAGCTTGAGGTGCAGTTCTCTCAGGTATGAGTGACTGGTAAGACAAGCATGGACTAGTATATCTCTAAACACCTTGCTGCAATTGCACTAGTTCACTATATTAGTTCTTCAAATAGCTTTAGGCTATTACTTGGTAAATATAATTAACTTCATTTCATTAATTCAAATTATGTTCTAGATGAAAAATGGCCAAGAGAGCAGAGTCTTGCTCTACTTCTTTTTCCCTGGAGAGAGGGATGGACTAGTATGAGCTACAAAGTGTGCCAAGCTGCCTGAAGAGTTCACCAGTTGTTAGGAGAGCTGCAAAATACAAGCACTCTTAATTACAGCAGAGCTGCTGGTAGCTTTTTGCTTTTTCAGCCAGAAGAAAAGTCATGCTGACAGCACAGATACAGGATTTTCTTCTTCCCCACCTGCTTCCAAGCTGCACATTTCATGTCTTGCTCTCCACCCAGCAGACCACCTTATGCTCTTGGCGCCTGGTGCTGAGTGCCATGTGCTGGACTGGGTAGATGTTTGCTCATGTTCAGTGTGACTGTCCTTATTTCTTAGCTGCCACCCTCTCAGGGGATATGAGATTAAAATGGAGCACAGCAGTTGCAAACACTTGTAAAGGCTGCCTCCTAAAACCCCCTGCCTTTTTTGAGATAAAGCCCCTTTCCTTATGAGAAATCCTTTTTTCATCAGAAGGGAGTTACAGCCGCATAGAAGTTTATATATGTCACGTCTTATGGGGGGAGCAGTTGAAATGCTTGGAAAATGTCCTTTTCATTATAATTATTAGGATAAAGTCAGTTTGGAGCAGTACTTTTGCTGAATAACTCTTTCCTTAATCTCTCCTGCAAACAGCAGGCTTTGGACTGTGGAGAACTGTGCAGAGATATGTGCTGAATTCTACTCTGGCGTTTTTTCCCTTGTCAGAGTACAAAGAGTACAGTAACAAGAAGATTGCCAAGCTAATGGAATGATTCTATCTCCATTTTCTATGGAGACCTCTGTATTAATTCATGTTAGAGTCCAAGAAATGTTGCAGCAATTCCTGCCACAGTGTCAATGAGGCCAGGCTGTTACACATGAGGGGATTTTTTTCTCCAGTTTTTCTTCTATTCTCAATAGAAGCACTTTATTCTTCTGTGAATGCTGGCTGTGTAAAGGAAACAGCTGTTCTGGAGGGGCAATGAGAATTCATAAAACTGTATTTTCTAAAGCTTCCTACAATTACAGTTGTTTGTATAGGTCTCCAATGCTTGTTATGTATTTGGGCACCAGTTTGCTTGTGTTCTGAACATAGAGGCCAATATCTCAGCTGGAACTGCTTTTGTTGCCCGTGCATCTGTAAAGGGTGCCTGTGAGGTAAAAAATGCCAGTTCCTAGTAGTGTTTAAAGGTTTTGTCTACCTTCTGTGTTTACTTACACGTTCTTTATTTCCAACCGATGCAGCATCCCATGAGATAACCAAAGGGGAAGTAATGAGCATAGGCAGGCAGCAGTATTTTTATTAACCTGTGTAATGGTGCTTGCCATGGGGAAACTGAAGCAGTAATCAGTGCTTGTGTTAGAGCTGAGAGCCCCACCTTGAGAGTATTACAGAACAGGGTAGTCTCAGGCAGGAGGCAGCTGCTCTAGGAAGCACTTCTGATACCATTTTTCTAGTTCTCAGACTGCTGTCCATGAGTTAAGGGGTGAAAAACTGCCTTCATCCTCCTCCTCCTCCCCCTTTGTAATCTGCAGTGCCTAAGGTCCTTTGGAGAAAGTATGTGTTTTTAAAAGACACTGATTCATGCTTTAATCATGCATGTAGACATGAGAGAGGAGCTCAAACAGGGGAAAGCCAGATTGGTGATTATAATATTTTGAAAGGTAAAATATACATTTTTGAACAAAAACCAGATTGTTGTAAGGCTGTTGACAGATGTCATAAATACACATTCTAGGTGAACAAAATTTAATGCTGGCCAAACAATATTTTTGGCTATAAAACTATCAGGATTTTTTACACTACTGTCATGCAGGCTTTGTAGGATGGGAAGGAGGAAAATTTCATCTTTCCTGTGGGAAATAGCACTTGCTGCTAACCCTGGCATGGTTTCAGATAATGGACTGCAAGGTCCTGAGACTTGTACTGTGGAAAAGCTTTACACAATCTATATGGCAGGTTTTTACTGCTCCCTCTGAGTCTTACATAGTTGAACATTTGATAAGTAAAACATTTGGCCTCATAGGCAGGAGAGCTGGAAATAACTTCAGGTTTTAAATCTTTAAAACATTCCTGACAGTCCTTCATATGTAACATATGCTTGGAATTTACAGCATAAATAATGGTGTGGTATAAAGATTCTCTTAGTACCACTTCAGTATGACCTCAAAATTCAGTTGATTTTGTCCTGTAAAAATTTATATCACAGCTATCAAACCATATATTCTTATTTATTACATGGCATGTTCTTCTATACAGCATATGTGATAAAATTGTTCTTTCTCTAGTTTGACATTTGTGTGTCCTTGAAGTTTTCCTAATGCACAAGGATTTACAAAAGAAATTTTAAATGTGTGTGGGAAAGGAGAATACATAAAACTTGGTTGAGAAAACCTTTTCTTTTACAAAGGTGGAGAGGAAGGATAATAAGAGTATCAAAAGATAGTGATTTCAAAAGATTGTTGTTTGGTAGAATTGCTGCATTTTCAATATTGGAAACTTCACTTCCAAGAAACACCATTTCCTTTTCAATTACATAGCTTTTGTTCAAGCTATTTTTTTTTAAATACTGCTGACAAGAATATGCAACATACCAAAACATAAGTTGCAGAAGTCTGCAGACTTCATCATTTCCATTCAGGTTGCAGAGAGTGTTTCTGCTGAAGTAACCTGATGGCATGTTGCTGCTGAAAGGGACATCCTCCTGCTTCCACCTCTGCGTGTCCCCTCCCCTGTTAGATCAGCACAGGCATGGCATCTATCAGCCCCTCGCAGTGGTGCAAAGCAAATCAGTGCAAGGATGCCTCAGCTGTAGATTAGGTGGCTTATTTTGGTTCCTGACTGAGAGAAACCGAAGCTGTAGGCAATTCTTTTGAGCCTTTGAGTACAAAAATAGATTTTTAACAAACACAGTAGCTAGATCAGCATAGCTGCAAGCAGCAGGTGCCTGATTACCAGCCTTTCTGCCTTCGTGAGTTTTCTCAACAGCATCATCTGTTATGGGCAAAAATTTTAAGCAACACTAGCATCCTTTTCTCAAACTGTGTGGTAGGAATGTGGTTTCCAGAGAAATTTGGCCAAGGCAAATACAAATCTGCAACTACAAATCTGAAACCATTTAAGCATAGCTCACTGTGCTTCTAGTGTGGTCACTTACCCTTTACTGACAGAAGTCCCTTTGGCTAAAGGTTTGTTGTCTCCTCAGCATGATGCACTTCTGGCCCTCCAATTATTGTCATTAATTTCATTAAAAGATTATTGTAATACCTCCACAAGAGGGAACAGGTCTAGATGAAGGAGGGCAATAATTTGAGCATGGTAGGATTCTGCTGCAGATTTCCAGATTACAAATAAACTGATCAAAAATTCTGTGAGGCAGAAAGTGAGTGAAGGGAAATGTTGAACTGAAAAGTGGTGTCTTCAGCTGTACATGTGACATCATCTGATGAGGAAAGGCTGTGTGCTGAAGTGTAGAAATTTCTCTGGCTGCTTGGAATACAGATGAAAACCTGAAAGCCACTATGTGCTAGATTGAAGCGATTGAGTAGTCCACCCAGCTCCCTGTGGTGTGGCCAACCACTTCAGCTGCCATTTCTTCAGATGTGCCAGACACAAACCTGTGCCATGAGGTCAGTGGTCTTGATCTCCTCAGTTTAAATGTTTGTCAGTGGTTAAATTAAAGGTTCTTGTAAATGTCTGTAGGTATTTTTGGGGTTATCTTAAGAGCACAATCGTCTTTATTATTAAACCTCACCAAATATTTTTTTCTTTGCCATCTGATAGCACACTTACAAGAGAGGCTGGATGACTATATAAAGCAGTGGAATGGTCTTGTAAAGGTATTTCGAAATGAAAGGAGAGAAGGCTTGATCCAAGCTAGAAGTATTGGAGCCCAGAAAGCTAAACTTGGACAGGTAGGAGCCAGTTCATTCACAAGTCTGTCTTATTTTTCTTTTTTAAGGGGAAAGGCTGTGGTGGTTTCAACAGATATGAGGAAATTATTGATAAATAGAGATAAATAGGTAAATTTAAATTTAATATTGATAGAGATAAATTTTACTCATTTTATCTTAATTTTCTTGTTTATAGTGAATGTATCTCAATATAAATAAGCTTAATTAAATCATGATGTTGTATACAGAAATATAAGTTTGGTTTTTTTTTTCTTTCAAAGGTTTTGGTTTACCTTGATGCCCATTGTGAGGTGGGAATTAATTGGTATGCACCACTTATAGCTCCTATATCTAAGGACAGGTAATGTTCTCTTGTTATTTCCTGTGTCTGGCCTCTTAGGAAGAAAAAGTAACAGTAATAATCTTCTCTTTACAAAGTACAGTTAATATGTTTTATATCTATATCAATATTTTCCATATGATGATTATATTCTCTTCCAGCATAAAAGATACATAATGAGGAAGGAATATAGTCAGGCAAATTAATCTTCAGGTAGTTTATTTTAATAGGCATACTGAAGATTTTGTCTAGTGTAGATTATATATAACTCTTATCTTTTACGGCTGAGGCACTGATATTGAAATGTTCTATTCTAGCTGAATAAGGAGCATGATTGAACGAAAGAATGAAAAAAACTGTGGCTGGGTAGAGAAAAAGTAGCAATAAACATTTTGATTTCATGGGAGTTTAAAGCCCCTGTGATCTCAAGAGCTTTTATAGCTTACTCATGTTTGGTCTTGATGTATGGTCTTGTTTGTTTCCTCTGAAGTGCTCTGGGGCGTTGTCTGTAGCAAAGCGAGGCCAGGCTTGAGCCTGTGTCTGCCACAGGCACAGGCTCTGAGTCTGTGCTGGAAGTGCCTGCACTGTGAGGGGATGTCTTGGAGAGGTGGCAGAGAGATCCCCAGGGCTTTCATTTCTTCCAGCTGTTGAAATGCTGTTGTTGGTGTGTGCTGCCGCACTCCTAGCTTGTGTGGTCAGTGGTATGTGTGTTTAGGAAACCATGTGCATGTTTAAACTCTTTAATCACATAAAATAGCTGCTTAATCCTAAAAACTATTTGTTAACCTGCCGTGCTACCAGAATTCTCTTGAAGAATTGGGTTCTGTGTGTTTTAAATGCTGTAACTCAACCAAGACTCTATTTGGGCCAGAAAGTATCCTTGGGAAGATGGAAAGGCTTGTGTGCTCCCATTGTGTATTACTGTTTTACACAAGAAGGACTGGTGAGAAGAGGGGGTTTTAGAGGCATCCTCCAGCACTGCCCACAGAGGTGAAGGCTGCAGGAGGACCAGAGATGGCTGAGGCACACGGTGCCAGCAGACAGTGCTTGGCAGCCTCCTGCTGCCTCTGCCTCAAAGAACAGCATGATGTTAGCATGTCTCTTCTTCCCTGCCTTTTCTGTCTCTTGAAGTTTCATTTAAAAAGGTGAAAGTGCTCCAGCCTGGGTCACTGGGAAACTCATTGAAAAATGTGGGGAGCAAAACAAGATAATGTCTTTTCCTTGGTGGATATTGTGTGTGATAGATCACAATGAGGACTGTATTGCAAATCAAACAGGAAGAATTCTACTGAAAGCTGCTTCTAGGAGAGCACTAGTAATGTGTTTGGTTTTTTTTATCCTTACTTGGTTAAGTAAGGATAAGCAAACTTTTGGGGTTTTCAGGGCATTTGAATAGGACAGTATAATGGAAATCTGTGCTAACACTAGTAAAAGCTAAGTGTTTATCATACTTGTTGACAGCTAAGATCTGATATGAATAGAAATGACAGGAAATAATAATACTGTGAGAAACCCAGCCCCCTGAGAGTTCCTTCGTTGCCTCCAGCAGTGCTTTTTTAGATGACCACATAAAGGAAAATGTATTGATAAACCAATTGATATATTATCATTCTCTGACCTAACTTTTCTGTTTTCAGAACATCTTAAAACAACGTAAAGAAAAGACGATCTCTTTTTTCTTCTAATGAGGCTTCATTTTTTTAATAGTATGTTTACAGGTGACTTTTTATGTACACTGCATAATATACGTACAAATCTTCTGTAAACTTAATTAATGGTGTAAATTTCAGATTAGACAGATTACTCTTCTGAAATTGTATTTTGCTCTTTCTTTCCCTTCTATAAATGTTTCAGAACTACATGTACTGTACCTCTAATAGATTACATAGATGGGAATGATTATTCCATTGAGCCACAACAAGGTGGGGATGAAGATGGTTTTGCCAGAGGGGCCTGGGACTGGAGTTTGCTATGGAAACGAATTCCGTTAAGCCACAAGGAAAAGTCCAAACGAAAACATAAAACTGAGCCTTATCGGTAAAGCAAGCTGTTTACATACTGTGAATCATAGCGAATAATTGTCTAAACCCTTTCGTTTCTCCCCCCACCCCTCTCTCCCCACCAACCACGCTGGGCGCACGCGTGCCACGCGGGCCCGTGCCCATAACCGCGCCTGCCCTGCGCCGCAGAACCACATGCACTGTGCCGCTCATAGATGTCATAGATGGCAACACTTTTAAGATTGTGCCACAAGGGGGTGGTGACGAAGATGGGTTTGCTAGAGGAGCGTGGGATTGGAGTATGCTATGGAAGAGGGTTCCCTTGACCAAGAGAGAGAAGGAAAGCAGAAAGACAAAAACTGAACCGTATCGGTAATCACTAAATCACTTACCCGTTTCTTTTTTTTATTCCTGACGTCGCTATTAATCCACTAAAACTTGCATGTTACTTCTAGCCTGAGCACCCTCACATTTCTAACCACACTAGCTGCTTTGTTCAGTCAGACCTGTTTGCCACAGCTATTTGCTCAAAATATCTTTGCTACCTTGTGTTGCCCCTCCATTCCTGCTCTTGTGTGGTTAATAGAGTGCACATCAGAATTTCTGGGTTCCGTTTGGCAAAGTGAAAAATTGTATAACTGCGTTGCCAGGGAAAACTTTAATTAGCCATGATATTTTTTTTAAAGTACTGTTAGAAACAACAGTGCTTGTTTAACCATTTGGTTTGAAATAACGAGCATGCTGGAAGTATTTCTAATAGACGGTAATGCATAAAATCTGTAGCCTGCTGTCATGGCCTGATGCATGCATACAGCTGGAGGATTATGCATGTGTATCAAAAAAATTCCTTTTGTCATATTTCTCCCACTTGCTTCACAATGGATCACATCTGAAAAAGAAGCATGCTGTTTAAGAGTCTTGGCTAGATATGTTCTAAAAACTTTAATATAGTACACATAACATTTAAAAAATAAAAAAAAAAAGGAAGAAAGATAAAAACAGCACCTTTTATTGTGGGAAAACTCCAATAATTTCCACAGAATTTCTGCCTTTTTATTATGCTTTGTAGTGGGGTATGTTTTCTTCCCAGGAAACAAAAACTGCCTGGAAACCCTAGCTTAGAAACTACGGTTTCTGGATGGCTTTTCAGTACTGGGAGACTGTGGTTCTGCTGGTTTTTTATTACTTTCCCCTTCACACTTAACTAATCATATTACTACAATTGAAAGCAATCTTCACATCTTCAGAATCTAATGTCTTCTATTGCTTGTATATATGATTTAGACATTGTAAGAACTGATGTTGGTAATTCCCTATCCCCACCCATGATTGTTCTTTGCTAAAATGGCAACACATGCAAGCAAGTTATGAAGCTTTGATCTGTTTTGTATACAGTTTAAATAATACCATTTTCTGATGAAGCTGTCCACATTGGAACTTTAATATTCACTTAGAGGGGAATAAACTATTTCAAATATTGCTGTAGTGCTCTGTGTTTACCATCCAAACAGGTCTTAAAATCGTTTAAACTGTTCCCAGAAACACAGAACACATGTTCTCAGAATGTTTTAAAAGATGACTTTATTTTTAATAATACCTTCAGAGTTACAATGCTTCCTTTAAAAAGAGACATGCCCTGCATCTGTTTGTGTCCAGGCTGTGTGCATTTTCTTTCAGCAATACCAAGGCAAGTAAGACCAAGTAAAAGTCTTGCTGAAACCGTAGCCAGGATTGCTTGGCTTAAAAAGAAAACAAAAAGATCCTCAACAGCTTAAAGAGCTGAGGCAACGTTTTTGTAACGTGAGAATTGCCCCAGGACTGAATCCTTCTTTCAGTAACTGTGCTTACCTCTTTGTATCCTATGAAGTAAACTACTGAGCTTATGTAGGTTTTACTGTGTTCTTTAATACACTTGGCAGCATCTTGGAGCCCAAGACAGAAACTGCTGAGGCTTCTACACTTGCCAAGTCTTTATGGTGCTGGGGAAAACCAAAAGTGCTGGAAAGCCACGGGGCTGTGCTGTGCAAAGTGCTTCCCCCTGCTGTGTCTTCTGGCTTCTTAACCTTTGGACCCCCAGCATACAAAAGGAGCGTTGGGGGAAAATAGAGTAGGCAGCAAGTAGAAAGGGACATGTAGCAGTACCTTGGCATGTGATCTCAATGACAGATCCCAGTTTGGACAGCAGCTAAACTGATAATTATTCTTAGAGTCAGCACACGCACAAGCAAAGCAAAACAAGGACTGAATTCACTGCTTCCCATGGGCAGGCAGGTGTTCAGACATCTCCAGGAGAGCAGGGCCCCATCATGGGTAATGGTGACTTGGGAAGACAAACACCATAACTCCAAAGATTCCTCCTTTTTCCTCCAATTTTCATATGTTGAGCATGATGTCACATGGGTCTGGAATATCCCTTAGGTCATTTTGGGTCACCTGTCCTGGCTGTGTCTCCTCCCAGCCTCCCATGCACCCCCAGTGTCCCCTCCAGCCTGGCAGAACAGAAACCAGAAAAGGCCTTGGCTCTGTGCAAGCCCTGCTCAGCAATAACAAAAACATCCCCACATTATCAACCCTGTGCTCAGCACAAACCCAAAACACAGCCCCATGCCAGCCACTGTGATGAAAATTAACTCTACCCCAGCCAAAACCTGCACAAACTGTAATCCAGACCATGGTATCTTTTTGACACATTAAAACTTGCTGATTGAATGTATGGGGAGGTATTTACAAAGTCATGAAAAGAGGTAACCAAAAAAAAAAAAATACTAAACCAAAATGGAAACTTTGCCTTACTTTATCTAGGCCCTCTTAAAAATTTTACTTAGTATAATGTAAAGTGTCTCCTAATAGGACGAAAAGAACTAGAAGATTAGAAAGCTAGAAAAACTCTGTTACTTGTGTAATAGACAGTGTGTTCCAATGTGGCAGCTCCTCAGAATGTAAACCTGTGTGCAGTTTCAGATTATCTCAAAAACTAGAAAAAATTTTAAGAGAGAAATGTCTCATCACACTGATTCTCATCTCATTTTTTATTTAAGTTATTTGACTGGCTGAATGGGAAATTCAGACCAAGATTTTCTATCATCAAATTCATTAATTAAATATTAATTCTACAAATAATTGTAGAAGAAAACCCTAAACATAATAAAAAACTGTGACCTCACTAAAATTTATATAGATGCCACTTCAGAAAATTGCTGCAAGCTGATGACAAAGCTTTATGATTTTTCAGTGTATTGCCATTTACCTGATCTCTACTATATGTTAACTCAATTGCTTTCTTTGCTAAAGCTTTCTTTGACTGCTATTGTATCATTTTGGCAGAAGGATTCACACTGTCTTCCTCTTTCAGGTCCCCTGCAATGGCTGGTGGATTGTTTGCCATTGAACGTGATTTCTTCTTTGAACTGGGTCTCTATGATCCAGGGCTTCAAATCTGGGGTGGTGAAAATTTTGAGATTTCTTACAAGGTAACACAAATATTTGAAAACTAATTCAATTAAATAGATGGGGTTTTTTTTCTGTAAATACTTCTGTTTGGAGTTTAGATAGAACTACCTCTTCTTCATGAAGCACAGTTTTTTTTTGTGAGGAGATGTGACAGAGATGTGTCTCTTCAGTGTTTCCTTGTGGACTTTGGGGACAGAAGTATTCAGAGAGGTCTTTTTGTGCTGAAACACAAATTATGCGTAATCTAGATTATCAAATCTAAAATAATCAATCTAAGTTATTAATTATTTAGATTATCAATCTAAATAGATTTTGTAAAAACTTTGGGAACACCCTTAACTGCCCAAATATCCAATATGAAACCAGACTGGCAGATTTGATGGGAGGAAACTGAATGTTCTCATAGTGGGTATAGAAAAATGTTGTTTCTAATGAAAGCAATGATAGAGAACGAGTAGTTCTCATCGTCCTCAGTTTATGCATGTGCACTTGGAAAGTATAAAATGGTGCAACAAAAAGTCATCTGCTTCCTCCCTGCCATTTTTGTGAGTGAAAAATTATTTCATGTACTTTTCAGAATTTCAAGAACTTCTTTACAAGAGAGGTCTTCATAATTGAAACACTAACTGCATAATTCATAACCACCGAGGAGGATTTTATTTTCACTCCTAGGCACATGCATGCTCTTCAGTTTGCAGGAAACATGAGATGATCGTCATTAGCTTCTTGTAGCTTCAGAGTCTGTAATGACACAAGTGCAGACAGCAGGAATGAGTCCCAATTAACAGATAAAAGTGAAGGTATATGTCTTATAGCCTCAGCAGTGATCTGTGAAATTGTAGCTGAATTTTACAAAAAGTACATTCAGAGCTCTCCTAGTTACTCTTGCTCTTCATGAGTTAGAGGAAAGCTCTGAGTGCACTTGCTCAGCTGTAAATCCATATGCAAAGTGTATTTATTGGGGATGTTACACACACAGGGTCTTTATCCATGTAATTCTTCATCTTGCTTAGATTAAAATCATGATTGAAATTACTTACAGTAGTTCTGTAATTGAAATGCTCATTATGTAGAGACCTCCAATCTGGTTTTGTGCAGATCACAACCAATCTTTGGAAGAACTAAATGTTTATCAGCCTTAAGTGCTGTCTCCTAGATAGCAAATAAAATTAATGGCCTTGCATACCTGAGGAGGTTTTTTGATTAAACTTAAGAATATTAATAGCACGATGCAATGAAGAAAGTAAGATATTCTGCCCATCTTTCCTAATACTGGTAAATCACATTTTTGATCTGGAATTAAGACTAATTTGAAACATTCACAAAGTTAGCTTGAATTAGGATTTAGTGCTACAATTAAACTTCTCCAAACTATGAGCAACTAAATTCTGATTTAAATATGTTTATTTTTCCCCATTTAAGGGGTTATCCAGAGATATGTGGGAGTGAGGGTATTTCAGAATAGTAATATATTTTACCTGTTTTTTTATTTTCAGCTACTATAGTCAAATAAATACCTGTTACTACTTGGAGTAATGGGCTACCTAACACATCCTTATCTCAGCAAGTAACCAGAACCCATCTTAGTGATGGCATGTGAATTACTTTAATAAAATCAAAATATCATTAATTCTGTCATAATAAAAATTACCCAGTTCCTGATTTTGTGCACTCATTCATTACTGTTGTTCTAAAATAGTGATGGAATGAGATGCCCAACTGTTTAAAAAGCTTTTTAAAAAATTGTTTTAGTTGTGTAAATTCCTGGGTGAGTTGAAAGTGTACTCAGTATACCTTTCATTTCAAAGAACTATTTTCTCTATGCTTACATCTGAAGCAAAAAATATGTAAATATATGATAGTATAGTAAGAAATTTAGCTGACATTTCTTCCATAATTTATGATCTATTTGGCTGTCTTAAATTCCTGTGCATATATATTAATAATACCTTTGTTTTAACCTGTAGATCTGGCAGTGTGGTGGAAAACTGCTGTTTGTTCCCTGTTCTCGTGTTGGACACATCTATCGTCTGCAGGGCTGGCAAGGAAATCCACCCCCTGTGTACGTTGGGTCTTCTCCTACCTTAAAGGTACAGTTTTGAAGCAGCCTTGAAGGGGGTTTTGGATTTCACATAAGAACAGTTTTAGATAAATTTGTTTTAATTATCAGTAGCAATTTAGAGAGCACTTCATCCAAACTATTTAGTATCTAAAGCTCGGATGATCATGCCCACAGGAGAATAATCTTTGTGTTAATCCCACTGTTAATAAGAGTAGAGAATCCTAGAACCCGTCTTCTTGCTCTAAAGCCTTCCCCTGCTATCTTTGAGATACAAATGCACTTCCTATTACTCAATGTCAGCACCTCCAGCCTTTGCTGCACTGTGCCCAAGTATGCATGAACAATTCTAGTAACCATAGCACTCGTGGAGATGAAGATCATGGGCTTGAAATCCCCCTTTATCTCAATAAAGATGAGTATGATCCTAGGCCAAGTTAGTGAATCCTGGAATCCAGCATCTCTCAGACTTTTGTGTCTGCATTTGTTAGTTAAGAGGCAGTAAGTGACACCTGGGAAGATGGCATGCTCTGCCCTACATCATAAGTTAGCAACTCCTGAGGTATACTGCAGGTGCTTGAAGTATTACTCAAACCCTGAGATTAAAATTAGACATTCCAGAAATTCCAGAAAACAAATGAGCCAGTTCTGTATGTGAAGAGACAGTTTGGCTCAAGAAAAACTGTTTATATCCATTTTCATATATCAGCAGGAAGAGAGAAAACCCTCCTGTTAAGTTTTTCTATTGCCCAGTTTAAGCTTTGTGTTGCACACCTTTCTGGCATTGGTAAATCCCATTCCCAAAGTCCCAGCTCTTTGTAAATTCCAATCCAAGAGTAATCTCCCTAGACAGTGAGTACCTGTAGGGTTATAGATATGGCTTGAGCCTCTCTAACAGTAATTCCAAAGGCAGTGTCCCAGCCTAGCTGAATGATAAAAAACTAACCTGACTAATTTACACCCCCAACTCCTCCCAGCACTCCTCCCCAGAAAAAGTCCCATATTAGTAATGTGGATTATTAACATTTTGATGAAACGAGGACTAGGACCAGTACAAGGGAGCCCAGGGGTACATACCTGGGGGTAGAGACAAAGTAATGGGCAACAGGATAGAAAATGATAAGTCTATTGCTCAGCACAGGCAAGATGCCAGTTCGCCTTGTCTTAAGTGATAAAAATCATTTCAGTCTTCTTAAAAGCTGATCAAAAATATTTACTGCATATATTAACACCTTACATGAGTCTGCTGGCCTGCTTACTGAATATAAAAAGCACTGCTCAGTGTTCTTTAATATTAAGTTGCTTCCCTGTACAAGGCAGGATGTAGAAATAGCTTTTAACCCTGCCATCCTCACAGTAAATGTTCTTTTTGTATAGCTTTGTTCAATTTGTGCTGGATGTGGATTAAAGTAAAATAATTTGTGCCTTTAGTCAGATCTTTTAAGACTGTTTTAACACCAGGTCATTAACACTAGAGGAATTGGACCAAGTGAGGTAGACCGTGTACAGATAATAAGGAGATAGGGGCCATTAAAGGGAATGAGAAGAAATATGTGAGGGAGAGGCTTGTTGCCAAGTGAGCTATACCAAATTTTCCCCCTCCTCCAAGTAGCTGACCCATGTAAGACTAAATTTTTTCCCTGTTAGTGGACCAATGCATATCATTCTCCTCATTAAAAGACTGTAGAAGGTGAGTAGAAACTATGAATTGCAATTCTGACAGCAGCAAATGAATGCAGCACTTCACTGCACCTGTAACTGAAAGGTCTTTATTTTCAAATGAACAACTTCTAATCTTAGAAAAATACTTTGCGCTCTTATTAAACAGCCCAGTTTAATTTGCTGCCTTCAGTCCTAAACTATCGCTTGAAAATAATATTCACGTGTCTTGTACTGATAGTGACAAATTATTAGTGCTATATAATAATACTATATTGTCACTTTTTAAGAGGATAAATCCTTAAATTTCTGTTATTAACAAGGAGTTACTTCTGGCCTGTTTGTGTGTGCCCTGAGGTGACAGCAGTGTCCTTATTCTTCCCAGAACTATGTCAGAGTTGTAGAAGTGTGGTGGGATGAATACAAAGATTACTTCTATGCCAGCCGGCCGGAGACAAAAGCGCTACCCTATGGAGACATATCTGAGCTGAAAAAGTTCCGTGAAGATCACAACTGCAAAAGTTTTAAGTGGTTTATGGAAGAAATAGCATATGATATAACTTCATATTATCCTTTACCACCCAAAAACGTGGACTGGGGAGAGGTAGGTACAGCACATAACGCCTATGTATTTTAGGAGCTTTTTTTAAAAAACTGTAAATTCAAAAGGAAGCAATTGTTACTTGACATGTGAACAGGCTATTTGATTACTTCTATAGTAAGCTATATGATAGTAACCAGAGAACTATAGAGATGTAACCCTGGAAAAAAATTATATCTACCTTTGCAGGTGTGATTTTTTTAATTAGTTCCACAGGTCCTTGAAGGATAATTTATGTCTAGCTCTGTCCAAAGCACTTTTTTTCCATAATTTTAATTTAAGTTTTCTCAAAAGAAAAAAAATGTGAATCCTTCATGTAGGAGTATTGGTGAAAATTAATAGGTGAAAATACCTTTTGTGTGAAGGCCTAGAGAAGAGATCATGAAATCCAGGTGGAGTTAATTTCTGCCTGTGTTTTCTAGACTGGGATGTACTCATACATTTACAGCCTCAGCAAGCCCCTTCCCTGCATGTAGTAATTTGATGTAATTCTGTAACCATCATTTCCAGCATTAGTGTATACAGTTATGACTTGACTAAATTAAGAATGTGGTTACAAATTCTGCACTTTCAAGTGGTCAGCAGGGAGAGTTGACATGTCACAGGTGAGTGCAGGACTCCTTGCTGAGCTCTGCCTGTCTGGTTCTGGCATTTAACCCACAACTTGGCGAGCACTTTCTGCAGGTCTCCTGCCTGCTTTCAGATTTATTTTTTTTTCCCCTCTGCAATTGATTACATCTTTGCCCTGTCTCTGCTATTTATTTCACTTTTGCAGATTGTTGATTGAAAATCAGAAAATCTTCTTGCTAGCTGAGGAGAACTCCTGTGTCCCACCAAATTTAGCAACCTTCCTTCCCAAGATATGATGAATATGATACATGGTTCTGTAACTTCAAAAGCACGTTAAAAAATTAGATCTGTGCTGTCCCCTATCACCAAGCAAGTGTCATCTCTAATTTCTTAATGCTAGAATTAGTGATAAAGAGACAGAGCATGTGCATGGTAAAAGGGAGTACAAATAATCTTTTGTCTGAGGGACCAGATGGGCAATGCCTCCGTGATTTCTTACCTAAAAATTAGCACAAAGGATCAGCTACTATATGAGCCTTAGACTTCCTCTGGAATCTACATAAATGGTTTGGAAGGTACACTAAATATTACTGTTCACCAAAGTGAAAGCATCTGAAGAGCATAAAATAATACTGGTAACCTTGCAGGAAATCATCCTGGATAAATGCAAGTGGGTCTGGTGGAGCACCAGGAGAATTCTAACTTCAGAGATGCTCTGAAGTGTTCTTCAACTCTTCTACACAGGCTGCTTGTTATCCTACATCTGAGCAATCCTGTCCCACCTCCCCCCGTTTGTAACACCACACTGATTGCATTTCCAAACTCTAGGGTATGAAAGGATGGGGTTCATCTTCCCTAACGCTCCCTGGAAGAGTCTGAGCTTAGTCCTCCAGACTTTTTATACCATTACAAAGAGGAAGGAGACTCTGGCAAAGAAAATAGGTCTGGAAAAAATGTTATTTGTGTCATAAAGCTTCTTGTTGGCCCTTCTGAGAAGGGAGTGAGATAATCAGTAGTTGAGACATGCTTTATGACAGGACTGCAGTTCTTTATCCCTGTGCCTGTGCCTGCCCATCATCAATTTTATTTCTATTTATTTTTCTTTCTGTGTAATTGCTGCTGCAGAAGGTCCATCTGAGCAGCTGTGTCAGGGGGCTGTGCCTGGCTGTGGGTAATTGCTGCTGCTGTGCATAACTTGTCTACATCCTATTTCTCTTCATCCACAAGATGAAAGCAACTTGCCTGAGCTCCTAAGCTTAATTATGAAGACCTGGGAGATGGAACATGCTCCGATAGGAGATTGAATAAATTAAAATACTTGAAAGTCCTATATTTTGGTGTTATTAATTTAGAATTGAGCTTTGCAACTCTGATTTTATCAGCACACACTGACTCGTGGAAGAGCCTGCAAATTAGCACAGGCAGGTTGAAGTTCCATCTCCCACAACAGTTAACACCAGTATTTAAATTTCATACACAGGTTTGTCTAATCTCTCTGTCAGATACCTGTTTCTGGTTTGAGAGATAAGTGAGAATTTTCTGAACTCCTTAGCACTTATTTTTCCCTTGAGACTGACTTTGAGTGCAAAACCTCTTTTCCAGATTAGAGGCTTTGAAACCTCTTACTGCATCGACAGCATGGGGCACA
Organism: Parus major; assembly: GCF_001522545.3. Taxonomy (NCBI): domain Eukaryota; kingdom Metazoa; phylum Chordata; class Aves; order Passeriformes; family Paridae; genus Parus; species Parus major. The sequence goes on from NC_031771.1 coordinate 33,164,152, forward strand.
CCAACGGTGGCTTTGTTGAGCTTGGGCCGTGCCACAGAATGGGAGGAAATCAGGTAAGGAGCTTGGAGGCAAGTCTGAAGGAGAATTGCTTGCTAGGGATTGATAACAGGCAGGTTTTATGTTAAACCTGTACATGAAGTCACCTAGGTGCCAGCTACAGAGGTGGGAATTAGGGTTTTTCATAAGCATACTGGCATTGCTAAAATACAGCAGTCTGAAAATAGCATTTCAAACTTAAATGGTATGAAATTGAAGGCAAGTTCATAATCCATTCTTCAGAGAAACAGGTACATGAAGAAGCAACAGTATCACTGCTTCAGCTCTAAGCATTGCTGCTGATTTCACCGTTTACTTAATAATCCTTCAGGGAAAAAAAACTTACTCACTGTAATGAAGTTGTTTTGGTCTAAGTATAAAACACTTTTGCACAGTAACTCATCTTCCACCACACGAGAGAAGAAAATGAACAGAAATTTGTCTCTGCTCCGTTTACAAATTAATTGACAGAACATAATTACTATTAGATGGTTGCAACCCAAGCTTTTATTGTGTCTGACCTGTATCTTCACAAACATACCCACACTACCACACAAACATGCTGTTCTGTCTTTATATCTTCTTTTCTGGTTGGAATATTTTTCAGAATTTAAAGTCCTTATTTAAGCCCATGTAAATTTAAACCAGGCAGCATTGTCATGACAATTGTAAAATTGCATTCAGGATGATGTTTTTTAGAAATCCTGTATGGATTAGCTCTTAGTAGCCCCTGGAAATGTCTCTTTTATTCTGATATTTAATGAAAATGTTCCCTAAACTACTTTTTCTGCATATGCTACCCAAAAAACCCTGTAGCAATTATTCTGTAAGAAGTAGCTAGGATAATCTTTTTGTATCTGGATGACTTAGATTGATTTCCTCCATGGCTAAAATGCCAGAAGTTTAGTGTCTTCACATGAAATTTCTGTCCAGGATCAAGGACTTGCTACCAGGCTTTTATAAAGATAATGGGTTGTTTGGCCATCAAATCAAACAAAGGTTTGTAATCAAACACTTTTAGAAGTCTGCTGAATAGGAATCCCTTTACCATTTTTGTCTTTCTGGTTAAGTTTCTTGCCCTTCTAAGTCTACAGGAAAGTTTACCATGAAATTTAGTATTGTGATAGTAATTGTGGGTTAGGCAAAATAAAGAACTCTCCTCAAAGAGGGTTGTAAAGAGTGTAATAAAACCAGAAAATGTTTTGAATGTTGCAATTTCATTGTATTTTCAGTTTCTAAAATGCTCATTGAGTCAGCTGTTACAAAAATGGCTTTTTCTTTTCGGTTAGCTTTTCCGAATCAACGAAGCCAATCAACTCATGCAGTATGATCAGTGCTTAACTAAAGGACCAGATGGATCCAAAATTATGATTACACACTGTAATCAGAACGAATTCAAGGAGTGGCAGTTCTTCAAGGTATGCAACAGATATATGGAAGAAAATAAATTTTTAGATTTCATACTGGGTTTTTTTGCACCTTTAAAAGATTGTTTTATGTATACCTGGAATTTAAAGATCTATGACAAGGTTAACCAAATTGAGTAAATTGTTAATGGCACATTCTCAGAAATACATGCTTGCTAGAAAAGCTTCCTGTAGTGAAAGATCCTTTTATTTAGTGACTCTGCTGTCTTCTGTAGCAAATTCTTTAAGGAAAACTCCACAGGCTACAGTTGTTGCCACAGAGATATTAGGAGCTAGCATATGACTCAGAGGAAGCAAAGCACGTCCACTACTAGTGAGAAGACTTTATAAAAGCTTTTAGTGCCTTTGCCCTCTCTGCTTGTATGCTCTATATCAAGAAAGTCTCTTTACTTCATATATGCTGTGAGAAGATGGCTTAAATCCTGGAGTGCATTTAGAAGCTAGGGTCAGTATTAGGTCTCATTTTGGGCAGTCTAAATTGAAGTGTTTCTCTGTTTAAAGACTGGAGATATTTTTCAGCCTACATAGAAGCAGGTAAACATAAGATTACTATGCCTTTTTGTATTGTCTTTGTCTTCTTCAGTATTTCACTTCCTGTTCATTAGACATTCTCTAGAAACAATAATATGCTCTGTTCTTAATCCTGGGTGTGGTGCTGTTACAATGCTATTGCAAAATCTATAAATTTTTAATATGGACTTGGAATCTTGGCTGATGTACATGTGAGGACTGCTACTGTCTGTTTAGTCATTACATCTGTAAGTCCTCTATTCATATAAGCTTTGTTAGTGTTACTTTAAAAATATCTAAGTTTCTATTTCTGTTTGTCTCTAAAAAGTGAGACTGAATAGTCTAAGGGTGACGTTATCCTTGGGTATAGCCACATATAACTTGGTTCTACATCTAAGAAACTATTTCATGTCAATTTTTCTTCAGCTTGTATAGCTAGCATATTGCATATTTATTAATTCATTAGCTGGTTATCCGGATTCTTTGTTGTTTGTCTAAAAGGTACAGGCACAGTTGAGTGCAGTGAAATCTATTTGTTATCCTTTAAGTCGCTCCACAATTTCTAGTGTTTGCATAGAGCTAGGAAATACCAGGTGCCATAATGCCATTTCCATCCATCTCAGCTTCCTTGTGCTGGATAGACAGATTTCTTTAAACCTGAAATGTAAAAATCAATAAGTAGTGGCAGGTAAGTGCCAACTTCAGCTTTAATATTCAGCAGAATAACACACAGCAGTTTTTAGCTCTCCAGCCATTCTAGCATGTCCCAGCATGTTACCTGACTTCTCTCTAAGAATCTCATTTATGCACGATCCATTTCCTCTACACTAACACCAGTTGTGAAATTGTTTACTTATTACCACAAGTTATAAGGAAGCCCAGTGAGCACAGTCTGGGCTGTAGAACAAAACACTGACTGGCTTCTAGAAGGAAAAAAAGGGAGGGTGACAATGAAAGGACCACCAAGGGTGTGTAACCAAATACTGAATTGGGCACACTGCTGTGCAGTACAGAGGCTATAACTGTTTCTTCTAACGGCAAAGGTGTAGGAATGAGACCCTTATGGGCTGCTGGAAACTCTTGTGGCCTTGTGTAAATGAAGGCTGCAAGGAGATTTTATCTGTTTGGTCAGTTGGCTGTCTCTGACACAGTGTGCCAGTTTGTAACTTGTGCTGCTTGATCACTGAGCAGTAGCAAGGCTTCAGTGCCTGTAAGACCAGGGCTGGTGGCAGTCTGCCTGCTGCTTTTGTTAGACATCAATTTTCTCTCCAGCTAGAGGTCCTCCATGTCTGGCCACACGGCAGGAGCCAAGTATTGATGTGAACCAACATTTGTCTGTGCACATGTGTGTGGGGTGATGGATAGGCTCCCCATACCAGGGCTATCTGTGTGCACGGGGCAGGGCTGCAGAGCCCCGGCCCAGCCCCAGTGCCATGGACTTGCTTCTGCTCCATTCCCCTCCACACTGGATGCAGCCAGTCAGCCAGCCAGGGCTGCCTCTGACTCGTGAGGTCAGCAAGAGGGAGAGGAGCCACAGACCAAACACAGGAGACTCGAGCACAGGGGCATGGTGGCTGTGAAAGGAGACAGATGTGCGAGAGATGCACTTGGCACAATAGGTTTGCACTTCCTTAGGCAGCCTCCTGTTGCTCCAGAAGCCACACTTAACTTCCTCTTTACTCTTCCTTCTGCCAGCCACACAGGGAGCCAAGTTAGTACTTTTTTTACCCCTGTGTGGTTAATGTTGGTGTTGTGCAGTTGCTCTCTGTGAGGGCTTACTGGAGGAGGACTGCCCAGTGAAGTCCTCATACAGCTGTCCTCAAAAGTTAATCTTTTAGTTTGGTTACAGGATAGATGAAAAGGCTAGAAGCATTTTAGAGAGAGTTTTGCTCATTTTCTTAGCAGTTTGTTGCCTAAGAGAAAGAAAATGTTAAAAAAAAACCCCAATCAGACAAAAATAACCCCAACACAAAAACCCAACACATTTTCCTGGTGGTTTTGTCTTTCAGAATCTGCACAGATTTACTCACATTCCATCAGGGAAGTGCTTGGATCGCTCCGAAGTCCTCCATCAAGTTTTCATTTCAGAGTGTGACTCCAGTAAAGCAACACAAAAATGGGAAATGAACAACATCCTTAGTGTGTAGACAGACAAAACCTACCTACTGACGCATTCATTTGTACAGGACTGAAAAAAGCCTGAAAACTGCTGCAGTTATTAACTTTGTACAGTTGTGAGCCTCCTGGCTTGGATGAAGGACATAGAGGAACTGTGATTATTACAATAACATTATCATCCGCAGTTAATGTTTACAAAACTGCTTTACCTTAAACTCTGTAGATGTTTACATCATTTTGTTTCAAGATGTTGGTAAATTAATGTGCTGTTAGCTATGGTTCATAGGAACATAGTTAAAAGCGTTGTCGTCTTCTTTGGGATTACACTCAGGGGTCTGAAGGCAGTTTTTTTACACACACTTGAAAAGGTTGGAGTAATCAGATTTTCATAGAACTTGGTGATTATCAACCTGTTGTATATTTTTATTTAATTTTACATCTTACTAAGCACTGCCACAGGTTATTAGCCAGGGTGGCCTTCTCTCACAGTCATGCTGCTTTTTTGGAAGATGAATTTCGACGTATTTAGTGCCTCTTTCATTTCTCTCTTTCACAAGGAAAGCGTTTGTTGGAAATCTACAGTGGGTTGTTTTGAGCTGTCACCAGGGGTAGGGACCAACTGTACCACCCCATGTAATTACTGTGCTAACAAAGAAAAATTTCTATTGCCAGGTTGGCTGCTCTGCTTTCAGCCAAACGCTTGGTACAGTGCAAGGAAGACTGTAGAGTTTAGTGCTAATGTGGTACAATTTGATGGAGGTAAGCACCCTCATGAATCCAGTTAAGGATTTATAAGCATTAATTTGCTTGTTTAAACCATGCCTTACATAAAAATAATTAAAATAAGCAAAACCAACAAGAAAAACAAACAAGCTACACAATTATGTAGAACTTTGAAAGAATCAAATACTTCATTTGTACTGCTATTTTGAATGGACATCACTTAGAGGTGGACTAAAACTTTTAATTAGGAAAAAAAATCCAGATACTTAACACATCTGCATAATTTGTCACAAGGACATCTGTCAGCCAGTTTGGATGCTAGATTTAGATTCAAAAAGAGAAATGGAAATCCTGTTTGTACACTTGTTCGTACTACTTTTCTTGTTATTTCTGTCATTTACAACTTCTCCAGAGGGATTACAAACCCAACAAACCCAACTGCTTGGTGCTATAGTGTTCAGAGTAGAATGTGAAGAAGTTGTTTCTAAAAATGTTCTGGAAAGGAGTTGATTTGAGATCCCTTAGGAGTATAAATATTTACTCTGAATGAATAGAGAGGTGGAGAGGAAATGACTTAACTTCACTTCATTTGTCCAGATTTTGTGACTTAAATGTTGACATCAGTGTACTGATTCCATAACAGTTACCCCTATAACACATCCCACGATTAAGTATGACTAAATACTTCCCTCAAGTCTAGAATAGCATTGCATGCAGCTTCCGTTGATGTTAACAAGGGTTATGTATCATATTTGGTGACAGAGTTGGATCTTAATAGATCTGTCTGCCCTGATCTATTAGTTTGGGATCTTTCCTAGTTTCTTTAAACTTCTCATCTATACTTTCAGAGCTATGAAAAGTAGAAAATAAAGGAGGGAGAAACTGGAAAAAAAAAAAAAAAAAAAAAGGAAAAGAAGGTTTTGTGCCGGTACTTGTTCCTTGTGTGTGTGAAAACTGACTCCATTTGTGTGTTGGGTAGATTAATTTAATCATACAACTATGCATAAGAGAAAGAATGGTGGCACATAAATTGTGCAGGTGTGCATTTTAAATGGGTATTATGTGCAATTCATTGAAAGCTGATGCTGTATGTGAATACGAATCTGTATGTGAGACTGAAACCTTACAAAACATGAGATCATAAAAAGCTGTTGCTGTAATGACTTTTTCCTACTATAGCCGGCTTGGAAAAAAATAATTCCCATATTCTTGCTTTGTAAGTTGATGATAATGTCACTATGCATTTCTACATATTTTATAAATTTGATTTATGCAGATTTTGATACACTGTATGTTTCTGTAGAAATTGTATAAATCTTTAAAAAATTTATTAGGGATAAATCTGGGAAACCTATGTATATCTTACTCATGGGTTGCTTGTTTTTTAGGTGAAGTAAATAAAATATTTGAATTTTTTTGTTTTACTATACTTTTACAGAGTAAAAATGGATTATTATCTTTATAGAAACCCACATGCCTCAAAATCTAGAAAACTTCAGCGTTAGAAACCTACAAATATTACATTTATTTAAATTTTATCTGCAACAACCTTTTGTTGCACCTGTGAGAACTCAGGTTTTTTTCCAGTGAAATGAAAACTTAAATTCCCACTGACAACTGCCACATGGACATACTTGGATTTTTGTATCATCTGCCCTGATATAATTTGGTACATTTAATATGCTCATAGAAAATGAACTTGAAAGTAGAACCAAAGGTCAGGTGTAGTTTGTAGTTTTTTTACTGTCTTATCTTAGTTCATTTATGTTTCCACCAAGAAACATGTTTCAATCAAACTTTTTTTCATTTTTTCCTGAGAAGGTTCCTTAGCAAAGAAGGATGTAATTAAATCAGGGCATGAAAGACACAAGTTCTAAGAGTGAACCTAAGTGCTGAAATCTACAGGTTTTTTTTAAAAATGGGATTCTCAAGGGAAAACTAATTAGCAGTGTTTCTGTTTCTGGCTGTTCTCCTTGCTTTGAAAGGCATGAGAATACCTTGCTGTGTTCTGAATTCTTATCCTGCTTACTTTTATGAGAATAATCTGAGAAGTGTCAGTGGTTATCTTCCAGGGTAATAGGTACTTTCAGGGAACATCAGAACTGGTTGCCAGCATTTGGTCCCCTGACTATTGACTTTACTTACCCTGCAAGCCTACTCTGAACTCCTGCAGTGTTAATGCAGTAAGTAAGTAAATTGTGCAGCTTGGCTGGCCCTATATAAAGGGACTCTACATAGAATGAATCTGGTTAGAAAAAGTGATAGGCTATCAAAAAAAAAAATGTAGGTGATTATGGCTCCCTTGGGTTTTGAATAATACCCAAACCAAGAACTGTAAGTGACTCTTGAAGTCTGAAACCAGTTTGGCCCTCCTATGATGGGGAGCCTCACTCACTGCTGCCTCAGGTGTGTGCACTGGTGTGAGCTGTCTCCCTTGTCACACCCTCAGCTGTGGAACTGCAGAGAAGTGGGAAGAAGTGTTTGTGTGGATTTGACATCCCAGTAACCCAGGTAATGGTAAGTAACCTTGGTTTTTTTTAAATCTTAAAAATCTAACCTGTTCTTTATGTGGAGGAACTAATGGAGTGTTCTCCATGCCCACGTAACATGGGGCCTGGTAATATTAAAACTAAGGTGTCTGCCCAACCCTTGTAATTTGTACCTCATTGCACTGCTCTGTGGCTTTTCTGAACAGCAGTATGGATGGAGACTCTCCAGCAAAGCAGTGGTCTGTGGTGGCTGATGGGTCTGAACTGGCTGGTGGAAAGCGCATGTTCCTTCAGTCAACGGGTCAATGAAGGTGACACGCGTCCAAGTCTGCAAGGAGGAGTTGGAGCTGCTGAAACACCGAGATGAAAAGGTTTGTTTGCATGTTAGAGCCTTACTTTTTCTTACTAATATGCTTCACAGAGAAGAAACACAATTGTTTTAGGGACAAGAACAGTGTCCTCTCTGAAGTGGAGCGCAGCTAAAGTCGGGCTGAGAGCTGCATGTGTCCATCAGCTCTCGTGAATGCAGTCGTTCAGTGTGAAAGCTGATCTGCCTCCAGTGATCTAACATTCAAACAACTCTGTGATGTTTCTTGTGCAAGAGTAATGACTCCTGCATTAAGAAAAACCAAAAACCAAAAACAGAGAGGTAAGAGAAGCAGCATAGCTCTAACTCATAATAAAAAACAAACAAACTAATGCCTGAGATGAGCATGATGGCAATAGCAGCCTTCTGGCTGAATGTCCCTGGGAAAGGGAAAATGAATGGAGAGGTGATATTTTACTTCCCTGGAAAGGGCTGCTGGTGGCAGTGTGAGTCAACTAAGGCAGCATGCCCAGACTGCTGTTAAACTACAGCCTTCAGATGAAGAAGCAGGGTTTGGAATGGGCTTTCTGAACCACGTGAAGGCACTAAGGTGGAAACAGGAATCAAAATACAGCCATTCCCCTTGAAATTTGTGGGAGCATTTCCCCAGGAAAATAATGTAGGGCAGTATCTTTCTAGCAGCCCTGACATTAGACAGGAGTAGGTTTTTGGGTACAATGTCTTCTGAATCATCAGTGTGTGGGGGTGCACATTCCCTGAGTTAGACCTGGCACAGGAAACAACATTAGCACTTCTAGGGAACAGTTGGCCAGAGCCATGGAGACTGGTACTGGCACTTCTGAGGGCTGCTGGTGAAAACACCCCACTGCAAGCTGATGAAAACACTCCTCCATACAGCCAGGGACTTTGTCCCACTGTGTCATTCTGCACAGAGACCCCGAGCCCTGCCTGGCAATGCAAGCTTTGCCAGCCTGAGCCTGTGGGGAGGCTGCAGCACCTTGCCAGAGCCCTCAAGGCCATCACAATTGCCCAACAGACAGCTACAAATGCAGTTTTTGTGTTTTATTTCTGAGACAGCAGAAACTGTGGAAGAAAGTAGAACTGGATGAAAGTAGAAGCCTTCTGGAAGATTCTTGTGAGTTCATAAGCAGAGATTTGGGAAAAGCTGACCAGAAGAAAAAGCATGCTCAGCTCTGGAAGGGCTTCTGGTCATGCTGTTCTTTTGATTGCAGTGAGAAATGCACTGAAGTCCTACATGCCCTGAAGATGCCAAGGAACCTCTAGAGATGCAGCTAATCAACCTGGCAATGGAGAGGAAAGCTGTCTGTCCTGCCATCTGGGAGAGAAGGTAAGATGGGTGGGGTGTTGCTGAGGAAAACAATTCTGTAACTGTAGCAGAGTGGGGTCTGGTTACTATTGATACTAACGCTATTAAAGTAATATTGAATGTGCCATTTCCACTTGGACATAAGAAACACTCCTGGGGTTTTGGTTTTTTTTTTTCCTTGTAACATTATCCCATTATCTTCCAAGTCATTATGAGAAAAATGGTGTCCATGTTCCAGAATTATCATGGGCAAGCTGAAAAATATTTTGAGTTAGGATAAGAACTGAATGTAACATTAAAACATGAAGCACATCCAAGATAGGATCAAAAGTCCAGGTAGCACAGCAGCCTGTCTCAGGTCAGAGGTCAGAAGGCTCAGTGTGGCCAGAGTGCAGGGCAGAGTGAAAAGATGCAGGGATGCTTGTCTAACCTTGTCTCTGCTTCTGGCATTATATAACTCCAGCACTTTCTGTCTAGAGATGGCATTCCTATTTAATAGTATAGAATTTCTCCAACTGCTGCTTCAATCTAGGCAGACTTTAGTCACATGTCATCTGATTTTGCAAATAGTTTTAAGGTTTCTGAAGAGGCATGCTGGCTCTGCAGTGCACTCCTCTGCTGTGACAAATCAGTGAGATATAAGTGAATTATGAAGGCATTTTAAAGGTCTTCATTCCTGAAGGAGTCAGTGCAGAGTTCAGCCAGCCAGGAGCTGGTTTCAAGGTAGAAGCACTGACAATAACATCATCAAGGGTTCATTTTTCAAAGAGCCTTTCAGAATGTTGTGGTCTTGTCCATACAAACATCATCCCTCCAGCTCTGCTGAAGAAATTATTTATGGGTACAAACTTCACCACTAGATGTTTAGGCCAGGAAATACTGACAATAGCCATATAACTTACAGGTGGAACACTGGATGCACTTAGCTATAAAGATTTTTCTGGTGGTTGACTTCATATTCAGTCCTGGAACATCATGAGCTTCTCCAGCACTGAGGCTAAGGGAGATAGTTGATTTCAGGATGTCAGGATAATCAGAGCAATGTACAAGTTCTCTTACTGATTAGTGCTGGCCTGTGACAATTAAGTAATTTAAGGAATTTGTGTAGGGAGTCATCTTTTTTATCAGGTAGATCTGAATCTTATGTTATTCCAGAGTTGGGAGACTTTATGCATCCCTGAAGTGTTGTTGCATTGAAGAATGCAGCAGTGAGCTCAACATCTGGGCTCTGTTATGGGATTCTTGACACTGAATTCAAATAGGATCACGGAAAAGCAGACAGGTTGTGATGCAGCTCATACAAGAGGCCAAACAACTTTTGGAAGTGTGGAGCTTGCTGGCCAAACACTTAGCTATTTCAGGATGTGTAAAGAAATAGAAGCCAAAATGAGGAAACAAACAAAAATAAATCTGTGCTAAGGCAAGTGAAGTGGGATCAGCAACAGTCACCACCATAGTAAACAGTCCATCACTGAACAATATGTACTAGATTATGTACCAGTGTTATACACCAGATGCCTACGATACTGTTATGAAGAAGTTCCATACATCATTGGCTAATCAAAGGTAGAACTCCTATTTCATTTTTTTCTGTTTTTCTCTCCACAATCATTTGTAACTGCATTAGTGTTCTAGGAGTTTTAAAGCCTATCTATACTGAAGTCAGTTCCCAGGTCTGTAGCTGCTCTAATAAAGACACACACACACACACACACACATACACATGCACAATTTCAGATTTCCAGACCATAGGTTTAGCTTTGCAAAAACAAGACCAGCTTTCTAAATAGGTTTTATTCTTTGATGACCTAAGAAAAAGGAAACCTTATATTCCTCTAGGAAAATGATATGGTAATTCTGAACATGTGTTTTGTTTGTAACTCTTTTACCTGATAACGCCTTACATGCTATTTGCTTTTCTAGCAAACATTCATTATGTCTTCACAGAATTATGTTACAACACCAGTAGCTCCTCCAGACTACTGTAATATTACCCCATATTACCTATAACTTGAATGTTAGGCCTGCTTTTCCCCCTTCACATGTGACAGGGGAACACATATTAACATGTGATACAATTTGTACTAGCACCATATTTCACCTGTTGGTTTTACTGTTCTGTCACTTCAGGCTGCAGGCTGGCTTTGCAGATCTTCACTGTTAGCTCTTGTTATTCATGCAAGATCTTCCATGGTGACTTATTTCTTTTATAAGAAGTAGACCAGAAAAGCTCAAGTAGACCAAAACTACCCAATCTCCTTTACCTTAAGGTTCGCAGATTACTTTGAAGAATATTTACAGCTCTATGGAGTAGGATTTCCTCTTGTGAAATCACAAGTTCTATTTGGCCATTTGTCCAGCAGCTCTTAGCTGTACTGTGGCTCCTACCGACTTGTCATGTGGACATTACAAGGTCTGAACTGATCTCTGCTTCTCCACAGAATGTTTTCTAAAAATTAGTGTTGTATTTCTGACCTTCCATTCATCTAGCACTTAAGACAGTTTTAAGCGAAAAAAAAAAATAAAGTACGGTTCAAAGTTCAGCCATTTCATCGTTTGAATTTCCTCAGAACTCTTGGATGAATACCATCTGTCCTGTCATTTTGTTTCAAGTTCTTTTACACTTGGATTTGAGACAGATGCTTCACCATGCCTCTTCCATTAAAAAATTTTGTCATGCAAACTGCCTGAAACTCCCCCTACAAGGTTAAAAATTTTCTTCTAGGCATTGCTACTGTATCTTGAGCATCCATTGTCCCTAGGACAGTCTGGCAGCTGTCTCGGTTCTGTGGATGCACAGGCTTTGGATGAGTTAATTTTCTTCCTAGTGGCTGGTACGGTGCTGGGTATTGCATTTAGGGGGAGGATGATGTTAATACACTGATGATTTAGCTGTCACTGAACAGTGTTTACACTTCATCAAGGACTTTTCAGCTTCTCATGCTGCCCGAACAGCGAGGAGGCTGGGGATACACAAGAAGCTGGAAGGGGACACACCTGGGACAGGTGACCCCCACAACTGACCAAACTTGGTCTTTAATCCCGTGGTATTTGATACCATAAGAGTCAGCATATAACTAGGATGAAAGGCTGAAGGACACTCTTTGGAAACTAGATGGACATTATTTGGTTGTTTTTTATTTGCATCACATACTTTATTTCTCTTTTTATTATTCTCCTTTTTAGTATAATTTATTAATTTTATTATTTTATTTCAATTATGAACCTGCTTCTATACGCTATAACAGGAAATTGCCTCTAGATGGAAGAATTTCTGAGTTAAGGAAACAAGGTGCTGTAGCACTGCAAATTCTACAGCAAAAAACGTTCTTGAGCATTGGAGGTGCTGTGCACAGAATCACTGCCCCTCACTTGTAGTTTGTGCCTGTGGCTTCATGAAACCTGAGCCTGAAAAATGGAGCCATTGATCTCACCTGTGCCAAGTCATCTCTGGCAGGTCCAACATGTAAAACAGCAGCTCATCTTTCTGATGCTACTTAAATATCTTAGGGGAGGAAAAAGCAACTCTGGGTTTCTAAGGCTCTCAAAAATTAACACCTGCTCCAGTATAAAACTTTACAGTAACTTTACAGTTACTTAATTTCCATGCTTACAAGGATATACAAAGTGTTTTTCTCAGGCCTCTTGTTCCAGAATGTGCTATGTTATCTTTGACCTACCAGTGGCATTTACCATATTAAAGTCCTGAGAACACATTTTATCTATCTACAATGATGGGACACAAATTTACTTCATAAACTAATGAACAATAGGGAGGCATTTTAAACAAAATCTTGGAAGCCTGCCCTTTATATTACTTAACTTTTTAGACATTACACATTTCAGGGGTGGGATTTCAAGGCCTAATAAAAGTTATTTCCTGGTATTTAGCTCAACAAATTAAACTTAAGCTATTTACTTTAGCTGTAGGATCTCAAATTCCCTGGTTGAAAATATTGCTAGGTATCTAGATTTAAGCCTTTTTATATACTAAAGTAAAATAAAAAGTGAAAGCACACAAGTAATGTAACTGGTGACACTGTTACAACACCACAAACAGGAATGTATCAGGAGCACTTGTTCCTTACAAGTGTCTTCTCCTTCTGCAGCAATCTACTGGCATGTGTGGAGCCAACATTCCAACATTTTTCATGCTGTTCTGCAAGCTGTGTATTTTATGAGAAGCCACTAAAACTGGAGCCAGGGGGAGAGGGAAGGAGTAGGCAACATCTGGGAAGACATGCCTCTAACACATCTGTCTTAGAGCCAAGGCCAGTAACCCTTGACCTCTGGAAGAGAAAGTTACAAACATTCACTCATTATCAGCTACCATGCCAAAACAAAGGCCTGTGCTGCAGCAGTCTGGGGAAAGAAGATAATCCAGGAGTCATTATCAAAAACTTCACTAAAGATTTTTTTTTTTTCACCCACAAGGTAACACAGGCAAAAGCTACTGCAAGGAAAGCATAATTTTTAACTAACTGTAGTGGATGTGGGAGAGGAAATCAGTTTAAGCAGAAGCTCCAGGAGTCAATGCCTAAGGGACGTGCCAGTTTTGCAGTAACAGCAAGAGAGACCAAGAACACTGTATCCCACACAGGATTCCAGCATTCTGGGGGTGCCCAGCCTCTCAGAAACATCACGAACACAAAAAAGAGTCATGTACAACATTTTATTACAAAACTGTTAAAAAAGTAATACAATGCAACAAAATACTACAAAATATAAGATCAGCTATTAAGCTACCTTTGTTTTATTTAGCTAAAAAGAAACACCTGGCTATCAGTCACTGAATTTCAACAAAACCATTAAATACGCAGAAACAGCAGAAACATTCAACAACTTTTTTTTTTCCAAACCGAACTGTAGCAGCCCTTGGCTACTGCTTACATTATAAACTGAAGTCTCCCTACAAAGAGCCACATTACCTATACACAATTCTGTACAGATTTTTATACTGAAGTTAACCATGAGCTGCACTTGAGTTCACATTCTTATCAAAATATTGGATTCTCAGCATAAATCTTTACAGCAGGACATTCATTTATTCTTCATCCTCATCTTCTTCCTCCTCTTCCTCCTCCTCTTCCTCTTCTTCCTCCTCCTCCTCTGGTTCTGCTTTCTTCTTAGATCCTGCAGGCCTACCAGGGCCCTTTTTTCCTGCATCACTCTTGCTCTTGGCACGATATGCTGCAATATCCTGCAAAAAAGTGTTGTTAAGTTGCTAGCAATAGAACACTGAAGACAAATTTGTACTGATTTGCTATTTCAATACTACTGTACTGCATAGATCAGATAAAATGCATGCAAAAAAGCAGAATTTCCACCTTAGGACTTTTATGCTTAAATCTTTATGCAAAAGAACATGCAATGCAGACAGTCTGAAGGATTTTATGACCACAGTGCTTTGGAGTCTGACTATATTTATTTTAGCAGGTGACCTGCTTTCTGGTAGTAAGGTATCTTACTGGTAAAATCTCTGGACATGCAAAACCCTCATCTAAGTTCACTCTAAGGGTTCCAGATACTTGCCCCACCACACCTTTCCATGTCTTTTAAAGCCTGACAGAGGTTGACAGAAGCACTGAGAACTGTAAACCCCATATGTTCGGGTGTAAGACACAAGTTACATCTTTACAGCAAGCTTCACAACTTTAACTCTGTTTTACTGTACCTTCTCATACTTCTCCTTTAGTTTTGCAGCCTTCTGTTCATATGGCTGTTTATCTTTTGCCGACTGTTCAGACCACATTTCACCTAATTTCTTTGCTGTATCTCCAATAGACAAGCCAGGATGATCATTTTTTATTTTTGGACGGTGTTCAGAACAGAAAAGAAAGAACGCAGATCTAAAGCGAGAGACAGTGATTAAAGTTAAGTATCGAACTATTACAACTAACACCTTTTTCTGTACGGGGGAAGGGAGTCACAGAAACACTCACGGTGGTCTTTTAGGAGCATTGGGGTCCTTTTTCTTTCCCTTCTTCTCGCCTTTGGGAGGAACATAGTTTTTCATCTCCCTGTCATAACGAGCTTTGTCTCCTTTAGCCATTTCTTCAAACTTTCCTTTTTCCTTGCTTGACATTGTCTGCGGACACACGGGAGGGAAAGAAGAGTCTGGATGAGATAAAGCAGCTACTGACCCACTAATGCCTAAGCAGCAGCTGCTACCAGGGATCTTCTCCCAGCAGCCCGCAGCAGGGGCGGGGGCCGGCCCGGCAAGGGCTCAGCACGGCTCGGCTCACCTTCCACCGCTCCGAGCACTTCCGCGAGAACTCTGCGAAGTTGACGGACGAGTCCGGGTGCTTCTTCTTGTGCTCCTCGCGGCACGTCTGCACGAAGTAGGCGTACGAGGACATCTTGCCCCGCGGCTTATTGGGGTCGCCTTTGCCCATGGCGAGGTCGGCGGCGGGTCCCTGCGGGAGGAGGCGGGTGGAGAGGCGGCGTGAGGCGGGGCCGCTCGCTCCCTCAGGCCGTTCCCGCCTCTCGCCCGCCAGCGCCTTCCCGCCCCAGCGCGCCCGACCCCGCCCCCGCCGCAGCCCCTCTCTCGCCGTGCCCCCCCTGCCGGGGCCGCGGCACCTTCCGCCACGGGCGCCTCTCCCCGCCTCCCCGCCGGCCAGCCCCCCCGGCCCCGCGCCCGTGCCCCAGCCCTGCCCGCTGGGACCGGAGCCGCCGCCGCCCCCCCGGCCCCACCCGCCCGCCAGGAATCCTCCCCTCAGACCCGGGCGTGCCGCCCGCCCGCCCCGGGAGCCCCGCGCTGCCTCAGCGCACAGGACCGCCGCTGGTCTGCGCTCCTTCCCGCTCTCCCTTCGTCCCTCCCGGCGCGCTCACACTCCGCGGGCCTTGCCTGGCTGAGCGGAGCGGGCGGCGCGGGGCTCTGCTCCCTCAGGTGCTGCTGCCGAATGGAGCCCGGACGCGCACTTACCGCCTCTTGTTTTCCGCGGCACTGCCCGCCACAGCAACCCGACCCGCGGCGCCCGAGAACCCGCCCCCCGCCTCAGCCCATTGGCTGCCGCGCCTGTTCAAACCGCCCGGAGCTCCGCCCCCTGCCTCAGGAACAGGATGGGATTGGCTGCCTGGCGCTATGACGTCAGCTGCCAGGCTACTCCCGGGCTAGGTCGAGCGCGAGGGGGTCGTTGGCGCTCATACCCGTTGGAACCGGTTGGGGTGAGAAGAGCGGGGAGGCGGGGCTGGGCGGAGCGCGCTGGGCGGCGATTGGGGGAGAGGGACGGTTTAAAAAACCGCGGGGTCCCCTGCCATTGGCCGGCGGGGGCGCTGCGGCCGATCTGATTGGGGAGAGCGCGGGGGCTGCGGCCAACCTGATTGGGCGGAGCGCGGGGGCCGCAGCGTGGTTTAAAAATACAAAGGGAGCGGGGCTGATGGCGGGCTGGGCAGCGTGTGCTGGGAGCGCGGCCCTCAGCTCTGCCGACCTCTCCTTCCGTCCTTCCCTCCGTGGAGCGGGGCCCTGGCGGGCAGCAGCCGCTGCCTGTGAAACTGGGCTGAAAGCTGGGTTTCGGCGCCCAAGCGAGCCCCGTTCCTGGGGGCCCCCGAGCCGGCCCGGCCCGGCCCGCCCCGCCGCGGGGTAGGCGCTGCGGAGGTGCCCGCCCCCAGCTCCAGTCCGGGGTGCCCCGCGGAAGGAGAGTCTGTGGCTTGTAGCGATCCCTGGGCTGAGAATTCTCCCAGGCTGGAGGGGTTTGGAAAAGCCTAGGGCTGCTTGCGAGAGGTGGGTTCCCCCCCTCAGGCAGGGGCAGAGGCACCGGCGCTGAGAAGAGAAGGTGTCGGCCCTCCGAGCTTAGCGCTCTCTGTAAAGTGCAAGCTGCAGCAGTGGAAGAAGCCTGGGACCCAATCTCGGTCGAACCCTGGTTTTAGAGCAAACCACGCCTGTGGTTTGCATTAATGCTTTCAAGTGTACCGCTAGCAGCAAATCTGGCCCTTTGGGAGAAAACTCAAGTTTACATGTAGTCACTTACACTGCAGTGTGACCCCAGACAACATGACACAGGTTTTACTAACACTGGTTTTCTTCTGTCTGATTATTTTCATCCAGTTCTCTACTTTGGGTAAATATTCATAGTAGTCTAAGTGGTTTTTAACACTTTTTTCAGGTATGGTTTATAGCCCTGATGAAAAGCAGGTTATGACTTCGTTTACTGAAGATGTGATGCCTTCGGTAGGGCTTTAATCACGTTAACCTTCCTCAGTGGTAAGAAAAAATAAATCCCCAAGCTATGTGAGAGTATTGAGTACCTGCAGATGTGAGAGTGGTCAATGTCTTGATCTCCAGTGTCCCCCGTTCAGAGCTGCTCAGTATAAGAAGAACATCAGGTACAGTTCTTCAAGCCTTTCTTCTTTCTCTTCAGTAAGAACAGGTTCACATGGAACAGTTCACTAATGTGACAGCAAATGCCTCCTTTAACCCTGTTTCATTTTAAACTGCAACCCTAAAAGCCAAAATCCACTACAGAAGAGGGTAATTTGGAGGTAAATTGACATAGCAACCCACAGACACTCATTCCCTCTGCAGGTGTCAAAGCCTTCACAAGCCAGTTATCCAAAATCTTCAATCAGTTCATTTATGTGGCTATTACTTTTGATGGTGTTTAGCATACAAATAAAGCTTAGCCTTCCTTACCTTCTAAAATAATCATTTATGTGGGGAATGTTTCATGTTCCAGTTTGGGCTTGTTTTTGCTCTATTCCACTGCTTCTCTGTAGCAAATTAATGTTCTCAGTTCTGTGGTACTGAGTTCTATGTAGGTCTATCTATCCACTTTGCAGAGAGTTGTTTTGTCATGTGGCTTTAAAGATGCCTTTACTTCATATTTTACATGGAAAGCACTATTTTGTTTGATGAGTTAAGCTGCCAGATGGGTCACTCATTTACTTGGTGGCAAACCACCTCTGTATGATAGCTTCTTGAAAAATGTTTTCTTAAACACTTACTTTATTAAAGAAATAAAATTTTGTAAAAGATGGTAGAATTTTACAATGCCAGTATGTTCTGAGTGAATCATAGTACAACCATTGGTATCTGTGGTGTAAAAGTTTGTTTGCCAGATTGACCTAGACACTCTCTGTCAGTTATTGGAGGGGAAAAAAAGCTTTAGGTAAGTTTTATTAACATTTTCACTCTTTTAACATTAATATAGCACGTTCATGGAAAAAAACTTACTTTGGAACAGTCTTTGGAAATTTTGTGATGTAATCACAGGTTTCTGCTGTTGCATCTGTTTCTATATCTGCTCTAAGAATATGAAGAAAATTATTGTGGAAAAGCAGGTGGGGTGAGAAAATATAATTCTTGCTATGGGAAAAAAATGAGATATGCCCTGCAAATTATTTAATCAAATGTTTTAAGAAAGAAATTAAGATCTCTAAATTTTCTAACCTGGAAAAGGAAGCTTGTACACTTCAGAGTGTTACATCATGCTGTCTCGTACACCACAGGACACATAAGAAACCAAAGAGTTGTACTCCTTAACATCTGTCTGTCCTCCAACAAGGAAGGCAGTATTGAGAATTTTCCATGCTTGAACATGACACTGGAAGCTTCCCACATCAGTGCCAATGCTGAAAGCCCCACACAAGAATGCTGATGTTAGGAACTTGTCATTCCCAAAGCCGTGCCTTCCTCCCAGCACCCTCGTGCCTGGAAAAGCGCTTCTCTGCTTCCACAATAAGCTGTCACTGTTTTTCATTGTGCCACACTGTTCCTTTTCAGGCAAGAACAGTTTCTGTCTCCAGAGATTCAGTCACTGTTACTCTTCTAAAGCAGTGACCTATGTAGTATTGACTTTGGTCGGTATGCATGGTTAATTTATTAACCACATGTGCATGACAGTTGTGGGGAAGAAGCATAAATGCCGGGACTTGGAATTTACTTCAGTGTGAATAATTCTGCTCATTAAATGACTCTCAGGTTTTATAGCTCCCTGGCTTTGAGCCCTCCTGAGTTTCTAATCTGCTCCACAATTTGGGGTGCCATTGTTAACTCAGACTAATCTTCAGTAAACTGCAAGTGAGGAGAGAATAAGCAATGAGGCTAGAAATGCTGGATAGAAGGCAGAGGAAAGACCAGATGGGTGAGACCAGGTTACAGAGCCGAGAAAGGGATTTAAAGAAAAGTATGTCATGGACAACAAAAATGTGTGATGGGAGTGATACTGCTTTCTGTCATACTGTATCTTCTGTGCTTTTCTCTTGGCTTCTAGAGCTTTTCTGGATAGTGGTGTCAGTGTGCACAAAGCAAGGGAAGAAAGGAACAAAGGCCTTTTATTTTAATCAAATCATCAGCAGATCCATTACAACAGATACTGTTCAGCTGAGGAGATTGAACTACAGTTGCATGACCAAACTTTCATTCTGGTGTACTTATGTAGCAATGCTGTCAGTTTTAATTCAGTCCATTGGTTAAGGAAGCTCTACTGCCACTTCTCAGAAAATCTCCTACCAGCCAAATTCCTGTATGGAATATGCTTTAATGTAGCCTAATGGCAGTAAAATTCTGCTTTCGAAAGTTATCACTCTTGATTGATAGGCAATTTCTTTTTCTTCTTCTGGTCCTGAAAAGTCAGTGGATGAATAATGAAAGTGAGGTAAGACTGCTCTCAGTTTTAATCAAACCAAACTTCACTAATAGGAATGGAAGATGTTGAAAGAAAGCAAATTTAGCTTTAATCAGCAGGGGTTTTTTGTTATAGAAAAAATATTAAAATTCAAGACACAAAAAGTATCTAAGTAGGTCACTGCTTTGAAAACCCTTTTAATGTGAATTACAAAGTCTACAGACAGCAGTAGTGTTTTAGGCCTATTTTTTGTGAGCATCTCTCACTAGCTATATGGTGGGAGCTTTAGGATGAAAAGCAAAAATCAAAACTATTTAAGCTACTGCTTACCTAAGTTCAACACGAAACTTATTTTGTTGTAGCGCTCCAGCTATAAGCAGTTATTTTCTTTGTACTTTGATCAAAACACATATAACTGCTGCTGCCTAAAAGTTTACAAAACTGGTATTTCCATCAATATCTTAAAGAATTGCATTTAAGATAATGGATTAGAAGTTCCCTAGTTTTTCTGGTGGTGTATAACATGTAAATAATATGTATGTTGTAAAAATGAAATATATTTACCCTTTAAACATTAGAGTTTTATTATGCGGGCCATTGTAAAGCCTGCATAACCAGTTAAGCAGCTCATAGGCAAATTCAGCTGTGTTAGTTACACCAGGCTGGGTTAGTCTGAAAGCTCAGAAGCTTATTTTGACTTTGTGCTGTGTACCCAATACCTAAAAAAAAGGCAGCCTGCATGAGACACTCTCCGGGACAGCTGCAGAGCAAAGGCTGCAACTGCAGTGCTCATATGTTAAGAAATAAATACAACAAATATCTTCTGGTACTAACTCTGATAATATTAGAAACAACAGCAATTCCTGTTCACAATAATTGTTGAACTGTTCAAAACCTGAACTTTTTCAGTCTTAATCTGACAGTAACTTTTTTTTGCATTGTTTATAAGTTTTTAACTTTTTTTTTCTTTTCTATTCACCAGGCTTTTACTCACTTTCTTGTTTACATTCAAAGTAATACTCATGCAGCGTTTTCCCCTCAAGATATTTAAAATTTTTCTTTGTTTTGCCATACTGCTAATCCCTTTTTGCATGTATGAGAAGAAAGCAGCAATTTGTCTTTATGTATTGGATAGTCTCACAGGCAGCTTAGAGGGGCTCTGAAATATGGATAGCCCTTATTTACAGCAGGAATATGGTTTAAATGGGTAAAAAAAGTTTCTGTTCTTCTCTCCCCACCCCTAAACTCTTCCAGCATTGGTAAACATTGGTACTTTGCCTGAAACATATACACAACTTACTCTTAAGAAATTAAATTTAATTGCTGATAAAATTGTTCTATCTTTTGTGAATTGGAGAGCATAGTTTGACAACTTTTTTTTTTCTCCTTCTAAGCTGTAAGGTAAAGGGCTGGACTGCATCTGGCCCTAGAGATGTGACATCCAATGAGGAGATCCAAAGAGGCTGTAGTCACAGTCCAGCTTTTGAAACTAGCTGCTGTTGCTTGCTGCTGTCAGAATGAAGTACCTGCCAACCCATGGTGGCTTACAAATATTGATACATTTCTACAGAACAAACCAGAATGCTTTGTTTGTACCTTTGTCCTGTCTGATGGACTGATTCCTTCTGTGATCATGTGGGCTAGAAACTTAAAATGAGGCTGAACCTGACAGGAGAATCTGTTTCCTATGTCACTGAAGCTCTAATGTCTCCTGGGAGAGAAAAAGAATAGTGGGAACAAGGCTCTGTGACATGGGCTGCAAGAGAAAGGAGCCAGCAAAGATAAGCAGGTTTAACAACCAGGTACCTCATAAGCACTGTGATATTCATCAACACACTGGTCTTTGTCTTGCATCCAGATAGTGGGAAAGCTTAAATTAATTCAGTGGGTCTCATTAAACTTAAATGGGTCTCAAGTGTTTGTGGTGTAGCTGCTGTTGTTAATGTAGATATTGCTGGGAGAATAATTTACTTCTGGCAACTAGTGCTGTGATATGTGTCATCAAAATGACCACAGGATACATAGATGATCTGAGACTAGAAAGAAAATGTTCATGAAGTTTTGAAATTGTTCATTGAATCATCAGTCTAATTTTTAGTCATGGTTCTCATGGGATTTTCCAGCAACTGGCGATATAAATGTATTGTTTCCTTACAGTGCCCGATTTCTTACCCTACTCTATACTATACAGCTAAAGTACTTTACAGTAACAGGGGAAGTTGTTTCACAGCTATTATGCTACTAGAAAATGTGTCTGTGTATAATACCAGTCAAAAGGTAATGCTTCTACTCCAGAGCCTCAATTCCTATGAAAGAAAACACAAAACAAACTTGAAGTTTGATAATAAACCTGTGGGCCAATGGTAAATCCTCCTCATTTAGTGTGACCATGTGTGAAGTTAAGTGGAATCTCTCCCTCAGTACTGGCAGGGATAAGCACCTGCTGCAAATGAAAAAGAATCAGGGAGTGACTGTTCTGCATTTGAAGAAATAAATGCAGAAATTTCAAGTTGTTCCCTGTCAAAGATGAGTTTGTTTATTCAAAGCTATGAAGAAACTAAATAGCAACCCAAAACACATCTCTTCCATTTTTTAAAAGCTGAAAACCGAAAGTATCTGTATCTGTAAACTCAACTTCAATGTAAGCCTTTAAGAGAGAAAGCACCTTGATGAATAGACTCCAATTCTAAGGCTTGATCATGCTGTGCAATTTTTGTCACTACACTTTATGCTATATATACACTATTATATAGTGTATATATTATATATAATTAGAATTTATATGATGTTAAATTATTGGAATATGTACAAATACTAAAAGCAAAGAACTTATTCTCATTTTCTAGTAGTTAAGGTTTGCTTTGTAAAGATAGGATTAATTTTTGAACAGATTTTCATGATATAACTAGAAACACAGATAATCACACAACAAAGAGATGAAAGTTATGGGGTAAAATATCTGTATTATTGTTTTCCTAATTCTGACATAAGTTAGAGATGACGTAAAATCCTGCTCCAGCAGTCATTTCTGGAGGGAGGTAAGGATTTTCTTTAGTTCCTGTAAATAGCTGTAATAGAGAAGTTAGGTCTCATTTCTGGTGTTTATAAAGTTAATAAATATTAACAACCAAATACTTGGAAAAAGAAAAAAACAAAAAACCAAAGCACCAGCTTCTAAGCCCGTGTTTGTTCAAAACCTTTAATGTTGAAACTGGAGGGTGAAGGTCTCTTTTAGTGTTCTGTGGTTTAGGGTATGTCCTTCAGCAGAGTCAGACATGCCTTCACAATTGTAAAGGCTGGAAGCTTTATCAGTATGAAAGCTGAGATTCTAATATTATCTTTCAAGTAAAGAAGTTGAAGTTTGAGAGCATTAAAGATGAACAACAATATCTAATAAAGAAGCAATGCTTTTGGTCAGCTGCTGTGTATTGAATGTGAATAAGAGCAGTAAGTACTATTCAAATACAGGAATGTAGGACATTCTACCTGGAGGCCATTTTTGCTGACAAACTTTGCAAAACATTTTAGCTCATCCTCTTCCCATAATATTTCTCTGGCACTGGTGAGGTCACACCTGGAGTGCTGTGTCCAATTCTGGGCCCTCAGTTTGGGAAGGACATTGAGACGTTTGAGCATGTCCAGAGGAGGCAACGAGGTTGGTGAGGGGCTTGGAACACAAACCCTGTGAGGAGCAGCTGAGGGAGCTGGGGATGTTTAGTCTGGAGAAAAGGAGACTCAGAGGTGACCTTATCACTCTCTACAACTCCCTGAAAGGTGGTTGTGATCAGGTGGGAGTTGATCTCTTTCTCCAGGCAACAACTGACAGAATGAGAGGACACAGTCTCAAGCTGTGCCAAGGGAAATATAGATTGGATAATAGAAAAAGGTATTTTACAAAAAGGATGATAAAATACTGGAATGGTCTGCCTGAGGAGGTGGTGGAGTCATCATCCCTGGATGTGTTTAAAAAAAGACTAGATGTGGCACTTAGTGCCATGGTTTAGTTGAGGTGTTAGGGCTGGGTTGGACTTGATGATCTTCAAGGTCTCCTCCAACCTCATGATATTCTCAGTTAAGGGTTCATTGTCAAGTAATATCAGCAAAAAACAGCTGCTGTTCAGAATTATTGTTATGTTTCAGTTTGTTGGAGTATAAGCCTATCTATATCTTTTACCCAGAAGGAGCTCTGCAGGAGGTCAGGAAAGCATTTAAACCCCAAACACTCATGTAATTTTATTTCTATAAAAGTGTCTGCATTAGTATCAGACTTTTTTTACTAAGGGAATCCCAAGTGAATAACTGATGGTTTGGTGGAAGTGTTCGTCTGTTCCTAAGAGGCACTTAAAACCTGTTGTTAATTTCAACAAGAGCTAAGTCAGACCTAGAGATGGTTATAACTGTACTGCAATGACAAGAGCACTCAAAGAGGCTTTAGGGCTACAGAATTTTGCTATTTTCCTTTCAGTAAAACAAATAGTATCAAAAACAGACACGATGGTGTAACAGAGCCCTGTAGTTTCCAGGATCCTCTGACAAAACCACGAAGATGGTGTAGTGTGCATTATACAAAGCACGAGATTAAAGCCATTGTCAAATCTGAATTTCTATAACAAGATAATAGTGGCTCACAAAATGCAAGACTGTAGCACAGAGTATGTACAGTGCTTTTTGTGGGATCAAGAGTGCATTAGAGACCAGCAAAATTTACTGAAAGGATATGATAGTTTATCTTACAGAGAAAAAAATCTGAGCAAGTTTTTTATTTAATTTCAAGGGATTAAAAAATAATTCCTAAGCAATATACTACATTGGTCTGTTACTAGTAGTTAAATTTTTATTGTGTTACACAAAACCTCTGGGGGTGATACTTTTCCACAATAGGTTCCAGATATCTGCTTTTTCATTTCTGAAGAGTACGAGTGATGATTTAGTGGGGTCTTTTTCTAACTGTGCGATCTCATACAGTGTGAAACAAAATGTTAATCAAAGCAACCTGGATGAACAAGAGATCAGTGACTGTGAAACAAGCAGATGGAGCTGGACTTGGGTTGAGTGGAGGCTTCTGAGGAGGAGGAGGAGGGGTGTTGAAACTGAGGGGTACCCAAGGCTGGAGGTTGGCTTCTCTGCTTCTGTGTGGTCATTGTGTTTGAACTCTCCCTCCTAACTCATCCTTCATTGCTTAAGTCCACCAATGAAAAATTTGTCAAGTACATTTAACAAAGAATGTAACATCATTTTTGTACATAAGGATGATGCCTTCTACGAGAAGATCCTTTGTTGCTTCCTGGAACTAATGGCTTATTGTGAAAGACAATTTGCACGAACCATTAAGGGGACTGTATTACAAAAGTTTAAAGCTTTTACAGTACATGGCTTTATCAGTTTTAATCCTAAATTATTCTTAAAATAAAATGTGTAGCTTTGGACCTTCTTTACTGCTTTAAATATTTTTTAAAAAAAGTATATATACTCTTTCATTCATCTTGAGTTTCCATTGTACAAAGCTGAATGCTTAAAAAAGAAAGCTGGCTTCAGGTGGATTCAGACCTGGAAATAATCCTGGTAAAAGGTATGAGATATTTTTTTTTCCTATTACTGCACTTCTTGAACCATATACAAAAAGCTCTGTGTGTACTAACACAGATTAAGTTTTATTATACAATTAATTATCTGAAATTGTATTTTAACTAGCCTAAAACTTGTAAAGAAGTAAAAAAAAAACCAAAAAACCCCCAAAAACATTTGTAGGCAAGTTCCAATATTCCCATGCTTTGGGTCTATGCTTTAACAAATTTGGACAATAAATTGGAAGCAGAGCAACAGGCAGTAGCAGGTTAGGTAGTGCTGGAGTGGGAAAGGGAAATGAGATATTAAAAAAAAAAATCAGAAAAAAAGAAAAGAAAAAATAAAAAGACTAGCACTTGATTCTAGTAAGGAAGGAGAAATTTTGTCACTGTTCTTTATCACAGCCCATGAATGCTTATCGAGTAGGATGCTTTTTTATTAAAACCACCAGGGTGTGTGGTGGAATTTACAGAATTTTTCAAGTGTTTTAAAGGAATCTTTTTTCACTGAAGTAGGTTAACATAACAAATAAAATGTGTATTTGCTGAGAAAAATGTATACCAATACTTTTCCTTATTATTCCTTTTGCTAACAGGATAATTTCAGGTGCTTAACACAAGTGCACTAATGTACCCTTGGACTTCAAGTGAATGCTACCTGCTGGGGAAGGGAATCATCCTCCCCAGCTGAACTTTATGCCATGGAAATGCATACAAAGTTGCAAGCCACGTTTATTTCCAGGACTGATTACTAGTAAAGTGTTTGCAGTGTGCTTGCAATATACCCAAGGTGATGTATCTGATTATCATTCTTCTCTCTCAAATTACAAAACACATCAATCAAAAGCTAACAGGAGCTGGGACATATGGTGTCTCAGAGAAGCACAAGCTGCTGGGCTCCCACCTGTGCCTGGCCTGCATCGGTGCCAGGAGGGACCACTGAGTCCTGCTGACTTCAGAGCCTGGGAGCTGTGAATTCAGACAGACCTTTTGGGATGCTGTAGTTCCTGCTCTTTCTGCGTGTCACTTACAAGTCATCCATGCTGTGTTCCTGGCACCCCCAAGGGATATAGATTACTGCTGCCTTCTGTAGTACACAGCTCCACTGTGAGTACTAGTGACATGTCAGGTACAGGGTAGTTGGTTTGGAGCTGCTATTTCCTTTGAACTGGTTTAATTTTTGAAGTTTAATCAGTGTATAGTTGCAGTGCTGCATGTTTTTATGTTTATTTAAAATATCTTTGCATACATGCTTTATTTATAACCAAATAATTATGGTAGCCAGTACTAGACTTTATGTCAAAAATTGTTATTTTAGACAACATACTCCACAATGATTTCTCTTTTTATTTCATGTAGCCCAAGCTTCATGAAAGTTTGCAAATCCATTTTGTAGTAAGCTTCATACTGTCTGATACGCCCATGTAGCTGCAGCTCTTTGTATTTTTCATCCCCCATGTGATGCAAGATTAAAAGTGACATGATTTCTTTGTTCCTGTAAGTAGGCGTTCATACCAAATGAGGTGGTCATCCCCAGTCACACAGTCCTGCTCTTCTACTGCACCATCCTGTGTGCTGGGGTATCCTGCAACAGAATGGTAAAGCAGATCAGGATTAAATCTAAACAATTTTTCTTGTTGCCAGTCTAGTTTGTAACCCAATAGAGTTTGCTGTGCAGCCACAGAAATGTTTTTATGGGCACAAAGAAGCACAGGGCACAGGTGTGAAAATGAGAAGCAGAACCATTTTTCTAAGTCCCATGACTCTCTTATTGTGACCTAATCATGAAACTATGATACTACTTTACTTGAAATTACGCATAGAAATTAGCAGCTTGGCAAGCACGGCTGGGGAACATAATCAGGCTTTTAACTGCTCCCAAACTGTACAAAGAGGATCAGAAACATTTAAAATGCACAAATGATCTTTCCATCAAACCAAACAGCAGCCAGACCCAGATTGACATATTTTATGCTCACACCGAGGGAAAATCCATCTGAAAAAAAAAACCAAAGGGACCTCAAAAGACATAGTCTGAGAGTCTAGAAATTGCTATTCATGACCCAGATTTCCACTGAAGAATTCCTGGAACTCATCCTTGTCCCACTTTTCCCGGATCATGCTTCCTATATTCTCAAGTGTTAAGGTCTGCTGATTGTCATTGGGCCTTTTGTTCTTTTTTAATCTTAATATTATTACAGTTTTCGAAAGTTTGAAATCACAAGAAACTCAAAAAGTGAGTTAAACCTTTGCTGCCCAAGATTGCTCAGCAGCAGAGTGTGGAATTAAACCTAGGCATTCTACAGTCTTCAACTTGGCTGATAACAAAGCAGAGTTCAGTGTTTTTTCCAACTTTCCTCCTATTGCCCCCACTAATCGCTAAAACGTGCCTCGTGGATAGCTGCTGTGACTTTATGCTCAGTTCAGCTTCAGTTACTGTATCCCTCATTCAATTGCGACAGTGGGACTACCCTTATTCTCTAATACTAGGTTACGCAAACAGATTAAGGAGCCATCTGCAGTACAAACTGAAACTGCTCTATAATCGCGTTCCCGGCTCACGCAGAATTTTGGCTTACGCAGGATCTGTGTCTCCTTGAATTATTCACCAGCCTCCCTGCTACCCCTCTCCTTCTTCAAGCTGGAAACTCACAGCAAGCGCTACGGTCAAGTATGCCAGCGATTAAATCACTGCGCTTTGAGCACGCTCAGCTCAGATTCCCTTTCGGAGATTTAAAGGAATATTTGAGGTAGTTCAAAGGGAAAGCAAAACCTCTCCCTTCCTTGCGCCTCCTTTGAATGTGCTTGAAAGGACAGTAGATCAGAGCTTGCTGCTTTTGCCACTCTGCTGTCAACAGCTGAATTGTTATGTGATTTAATGCCAACGCATCCCTTACGTAGCTTTGTAAAGCCTCAAAACTAAAAATACACGCTTTCGTCAAGTATTTTCAGAGTATCTGTTTTACCTAGTCGTGTGCACAGCAACGTCTTGGTTCATCATTAGCGAAAACAATTCTGCATTCTCAAGTCTTTTCTGTTGTTACAGTCACCTTTACTAACAAGAAAGTCCTTTGAAATGACGAAACTGAAAACTCGCACTCTAAATCGCCTTTGTCTTCAGAGGGCTTTGCCACAGGAAAGCAGGACGGAGCCCTGACTACGTGTGTTGTAAAAGCAGCTGTAACAAAGGCCAGAGCTTCGTTTGTTTTCTGCCGAGAGACACACAGGCGGCGGCTGCGCTGCGGCTCCCGGGGAAGCTCCCTCCCGCAGCCGGAGGGGCAGGAGCGCCCGGACAGAGCCCGCCCGCCCTCTCCGGCCGGCGGGAGCCGCTGCTAGCCATGGCCGACAGTAAGCGGAAAAGAAAGGAGGCAGAGGCAGGGAGGGAAGAGGCTAAGACTGAAGGCAGGAGATAGACGATCTGGAACGAGCAGCCCGAGCAGTGCCGGTCTAGAGCGAGAACAAGTGAACAGGGGGGAGGTGCTGCGGCACAGCGAGGCGCCGCCGAGAGCCGGGAGGAGGCGGCGGAGGCGGCCGGCCCCGCGTCGCTGGGAGCGCGGGTACGCTCCCGACCGTGCCAGCGGCAGCTCCGACCCTCGACACCCTCTGGGGCCGCCCTTGCACGTCCCACGGCGGAGGCGCGGGAAGGGGGGAAAAGAGAGGCTGACGCACGGGGCTTTTTAAAAGTGGGGTGAGCCATTGCCGCCGCTCCTGCGCAGCGAGCCCGGCCTCCGTACGGGAGGGAAAGTGAGCGGAGCGCGGGGCAGAAAAAAGAAGCGGCTGCCGCAGCGCACGCCGTCCCCAGCCGATGCCTCGGCCGCGCTCCCGCGATCCCTCAGGCGCTGCGGCCGCGCCGGCCGGGGCAGGAACTGCGCTTCCCGTGGGGCCGCGCGGCGCAGCCGGCATGCGTGGCGGGCGGGGCGGGGCGGGGCGGGGCGGCAGGTTGCTGTTGTTACATAGGAAACAGCTGAAGAGTCTCCACATGACAGGGGGGGAAGGAGGAAGTGGGGCGGCCCGCGGGGCTCCGCCGCCGCCGCTCCGGTAGTCGCGGTGCTCGGCCGGCGGCTGCTGGCGGGGGGAGTCCTTTCCGCAACGCGTGGGCCGAACGCTCTCGAGGGCGGACCTGCGCCCCGGTACCGCCGCTGAAGGGAAGCAGGCAGGGAGCGGGGGAGCCCCCCGCCGGGCCGCGGCGCCTCGCCGGGGAAGTTTGGTGCAGGGCGAGATCCCGCCGGCCGCGGCAGTGGCGCCGGGTATGAACGGCTTCGCCCCCGAGGAGGTGACCCAGCGCGGCGCAGAGCCCGCCGCCGCGGCGGTGGTGGGCAATGCGGGCTCCGCCGTGGAGGTGCCGCCGCCGCCGGCGCCGCCGGGGCTGGGTCCGGCCGCCGCCGCGGGCTCGGCGGGCGGCGGGTGCGCGGGTGGCCCCGGGGCCGGGCAGCTGTGCTGCCTGCGGGAGGAGGGGGAACGATGCGGCCGCGCCGCCGGCAACGCCAGCTTCAGCAAGCGCATCCAGAAGAGCATTTCGCAGAAGAAGGTGAAGATCGAGCTGGACAAGAGCGTAAGTCCGCGAGGGGAGGACGCGCCAGGGCAGCCGCCGGGGCGGGCGGACAAAAGCGGCCGGTAGGTCGCTGCATCTGTCTTAGTTGCTCGGGGGACTTTTAAACAAGTTTAGTGGGGGAGCAGGGGTGTTTAGTGGCAGGGAGGTGTTCGTTCCCCCTTCCCACCTCTTTTCCGTAGCACGGCCGAGTTTGGCTGGCGCGACAGGAGCACTGCCTGAAAGTCCCTCCGGGCGGGGGACAGTGCCAGCCTTTCCTGCCTGCTCCTGGGGTCCCTTCTAGCCCCAAGAGCCTGGGCATCGGCTGCGTGTGCCCCGCTGTAGCCGGAGAGGGGATCAGCGCGGCCGCTGCCGGAGCGGAGCCTGCATGGCTCCCGGCGCGCTAGTTTGTCTGTGTTGCTGGCGAGGGCCGCGCTCGCTGCCCCGCCTCGTGTTGCAGCGCCGCACGTCTCCCGTGCCGCTTTATCTTCCGCTCGGCAGCCATCGGGCCCCGCACGGCAGGGCAGGGCAGGGGCCGGCCGCCTTCTAGCGAGTGGGTTGCCTGGGAGCCGGGAGAGCGTCCGGCCTCGCCCGGTGCCGCGGGAAGGCCAGAAGGGGTGCGGTGTGGGGCTGCCGGCGGGAGCGCCCCGAGCCCGGGCCGGGGCTGCGTGCGCCCCGAGGGACCCCGGCCCGGCTGTGCTGCCCGGTCCTTAACGCTGCCCCGTGCTCTCATTTGCCCTTAAATCACGCGGACCTGGGGATTCCGGGCTGCTACGCGCCGAAATCTCTCAAAGCGTGCATATCCCTATGAAAGGAAAACTTGTTAAAAAGAAAGAAAGTAAAAATAAGTGTGTTTCGTGACCGCGCCGGGTAGCGGAAGTAAAACAAGGAGGGGAGGATATAGCTGGGGAAATAAGAGCCGTCTCTTAGTCGTGCAGAGAAGAACCGAAAGCTTGTTTTTTGTTTGCGTGCTGCCCGGCCCCCGCCGTGCGATGCGCGGCCGGAGGGAGGGAGGGAGGGCTGTGCTGCGTGGCTCCGCAGCCTGGCACTGCTGCATCGGCCGATTGCAGCATTTCAGCCAGCTCGGGGCCCAGCCGGCGGCAGGGAGCTGCAGCACACTCTCCGTTTAGAAAAAGCCGGTAGAAAAGCTTCCTCGACCCAGTTAATGCGGCTGCGAGTGCTTAAGGGTTGTCTGTCTGTCGTGCACTGAGTCTGGGAGAGATCCACTACACGGATTTGATTGAAGGATGCTGTTTTATTCTTCTAGGCAAGACATCTGTACATTTGTGACTTCCACAAAAATTTAATTCAGAGTGTGAGAAATAGAAGAAAGAGGAAAGGCAGCGATGATGATGGTGACTCACCAGTGCAAGACATCGACACTCCAGAGGTAGGTAAACAGTTGTTGGTTTTTTTTCCTGAGTTGCTGTGTTAAGCTTCTTAATGTCACTGAGTGCACCAACACCATTCTCCCACTTCTACAGTTTACCTTATGTGTGGGAGGGGGAAGATTCTTTATTCACACTGTTTTCATATAAGAGAATTTAGCTGAATTTTGTGGCACGTTTTCTGATTAAATGGTGCAGAGTACAGTGAGCAAGTCTATTTTTAAGTGTCTGATGGTTATCTTGGAAATCTGCTGTTTTCAGCTTCTCCCTCCTCAGTGCTTCCTCTCTTCCTTAGTGCTTTGCCACATACCATCAAACTCTTATCTTTTTGCAGGACCTGACAACTTGAAGGGGATTGCACATAGTGCTTGGGATATAAATGCTTTTCTGTCCTGTCCCTTCAAACCTTTATTTTGTGCTAAATGTATTGCAGGGCAAGAGCCATTTGGGAAACTCTGCTGTGAAGGAGCAGAGTAGAGGAATACCATGTCTTTTCAGCCTGTTTTTTCTACTGCACTCCAGTGAAATCTGACCCATTAAAATAAGGGAACTAAAGCATATTGTAAACAGTGGGTCATGAACATAAGGCACTCTTTCTCTTACACGTGCTGTGGGTTATTTCTGCTACAGCATTTCTTAGCAGGTGCTCCGCAGTGTGTTAATTTTGAGCAGAGGCTGTTATGCCTATGTGGTCTCTTCTGAGAGGGATTGTTAAAACATTCTTCAGAAATTGCTCTGTAAGTGTTAATTTAATGGCACCCTTATGGTCAGCATCTGCAGACAACAGCAAGTATGTGAGGAAATTTTGTGCAGGAATCTGTGCCTTTAGGCACAAGGCTCCAGTCTGAAGCCTCTGGCTACAAGGATTTTAGGAGACTGAAAGTAGTTTGATGCTGGGTGATGTTGTATGTTAAATATCTGGGATTGTTTCTTGGAAAGTACTGTCTAAAGCTAGTGCTGTGAGTGACTTCAGGTAGCTCTCTGACACTGTGTAGTTGCAGCTCTCCTGGAAGCCTGTTTTGTTTACTTATGCCAGGATTATAAGACATTTCACAACTGATGGGTAACTCCAGAACAAGAAAACAATCTTTGTTTTCTTAACAGTATTATTACAAAAAAGAAAACTGGGAACTGTTTTTGAGGAGTGTCAGCTGGCTGTTTGGACAAGGGCAATATGTTCATTCCTTGTAATTACTGTATGCCTTAGATACTTGTTTGCCCTAGACCGCCTTTATTTTCAATTATTATCCAGTTTGCTAAGGAAAAAAAGTATCATTCTTCTGAAGGGTTGTAAGGCTCTCCAGCTTCCATCTCAGTCATGACTATCTTTACTGGTTAGAAATGATTCCTACAGGAGGAAAAGAAACTCTTGCAGTACTGGTAGCTTCTGGAGCTTGGTGAAAAGCTGCTGCTCCGCCTTTGCACGATGCTGCAAGGGTGGCTTCCCCACTGTGACTCGGGAAGTTGAATTTAATGCCATGTAAACGTTAGAAATGCCTAAGGGTACAATCCTTTATCATGCAAGGTGGCCTCACTTCAAGTCTGGCCAGGCTGCCACGTGTGCTGTGGCACTGCTGTATTAAGTGCTCTGCAGTGAGGCTGTTAAGTGAATTTAGAGCAAAAGTGAATGCCTTCATCAATCTTCAATGCAGTGAGTTTGGAGAATACTTTTGTAATTGCAACTGACCTAATCAAATTTCTCATTCAGCTTGCTTTCTGAGCTTGCTCTCCCTCTCAGTCATCTAAGCTCTCTTAGGTTGTCAAGGAGGATATGAGGGTAAGCTGTTGCTGGGAGAAGTGACTGATCAGAGTGCATAGGATTCAAAACTGACCCAGTACTTAAGGATTAAGGCTGTGTATTTGCATCCCTGAGAGGACTGTGTAATTCTCTCAACTGTTGACTGACATTGAGAAAGAGTTTTAGACCTTTATGCCCATGCACATAACTCCTGCAGTTTGCTTGTGTAGCAGGGATACATTTGGAGAGCGAGAGCAGTTGTTTTCATTCCTCAACTGAAGCCAAGAACGCTTGTGCTCCAGACTTTGTCCTGATTCTAATATGTGCTCTTTCACGGTGCAGATGTGCTGTGGTCTTGTATGTAATCTACACAAGATTTAATGGCTGAAGTCACAGTATAGGGGCATCTTTTAAATCAGCATCTTCATAGATGCTATATAAAAGTTGCTTTTGGGCTTTGTGTTACTGTGCTGGAACTGGGAAGCAAGCAAAAAACCCAGAACTGATGAAAGTACGGTAGTGAGTTCAAAATGCTGTCCACAGCTAAAGGAAGGTAGAGGCATGCTCAATAACAGCAAAACACTCTTAAACTGAGCTGGGCTATTTGCCTTTCTGCTGGAAGGTGCAGGGTGGAGTTTGTTTTTTGTCAAAATGACATCTGCTGAGCTGACTGTTTACATTTGCGTATCTGTGAGTTTCCAAAACGTTTCTGCGATGCAAACTATTAATGACTGAATTATTTTTCAGTTATATTAGATTGTTTTCTTCCCTTTCCCCCTCTTTTCTTCTAGGTTGATTTATATCAGTTACAAGTAAACACACTTCGAAGGTACAAAAGACACTTCAAGCTACAGACGAGACCAGGACTTAACAAAGCACAGCTTGTTGAAGTATGTATGAGTGTTTCCCATAATAGAAAATGCAACTTGCTGTGGCATGTGGTTTTCTATACACTGTGATCCTTGCATAAAGTGCCTGTATAATCTGGATTTTAGGAGAACAAAAGGGAGCTGCTTATCTAGCTTCCTTCATTGGCCACAGCTCCTGAGCCAAGTAAATCAAAAGTAAAAGCTCTTTCCAGAGGAGGGACTCTTCCAGAAGGAGTGTGTGCTGTGCTCAACACAGTGTTGAGCTGGAACAGTAAGATGATCTTCGTGCCCCTGAGTATCACAGAATCATGGATGTATTCTGTCTGTACATCAATCACAGCTTCACCTGAAATGTCCTGCTGAAAAGGACTAGAAACAGAGGTGTCGGTGAAGTTCTGGTAAGGTACAGACTTTGCTTTAAAAAGCTAGTTACTGCAGCCATAGGTTTCTGTATCTGTAAAGTACAGAAACCTGAAAAAAACGTGCTTCTTTTGATAATTAATTCTGTTAAAACCACTGGAATCTGCTGTCAGAAAACTGGAATTTGATGGAATTTACTGTTTCTAAAAGTGCTGGAGCTGCATGTCACTACAGCTGTATGTTAGCATCTTTGCTTCACGTGAGTGCAATTTTAAAGGAATTCTTTAGTGCTGCAAAGGTGCAGTCACAGCATATTGATGTAAATAAGTGAAGAGCTGGTGATCTTAACAGGAAGGTATAGCTACTGATTTTTCACTTTTATCACTGATACATTCAGCTGTATTTAAGCGCAGACACTGTTTTCATCTCTCCTTAATCTGTGTGGATTAAAAGTAAGGCTCTTAAAAGGTATGGTTGATCTCAAGGCTGAACTGTAAAAGAATAGTCCTGCTGCTACTAAGTGTAAGAATACAAAATCAGTCTTCCATTTTTTATATGTAGGTTAGCCTTTGAATTAGAAGGACTGTGATTTGAAAAAGCACGAGCAGTTTTTGTTCTGCAAAACAGGGGTTTCAAAGGATCTGCTGATACTTGCACTAGTTATTCCAACTTGCATGGTGTGCATGGGCAAAGCTGCTTCTGCCACATGCTTGATTTGACTGACCTGCAGGTACTTGTGAGCCATAACCACAGAGCTTCCTTAATATGCAGTACATTGGATTCCTTGTAATCTGTCCTCACATACCATGGACAATGCTTTAGCTGTTACTGAAAGTTCACATTACTGTGTCAAGCAGCTTGTCTGTGAATGCTTTTGGGGTAGAGTTTGGAAAGCTTCCTAACTTTTTAGTTAGGCTAAACATTTATTCTTAAATCCTGTGGTGCTTAAGTGAGCAGTCCCATGTTTTTCTCTTTATAATTTTAATCTACTAATCTGGCAAAAAGCCAGAGAGCAGACTCAGTTACAATATTTTGCAACTTTCTTTTAAAGCTGGTGTTTATTTTGATGAAGAAAGAGACTGCTGGAATGACAAGTGATTCAAGAACTGCTTACAGATTGTCATATTTTAATGGTTACAGCAGGGTGAATTTTCATTGATAGCTCTGTTTTGACGAGCTGAATGTTCAGTTATAGTTCTGTGATAGTCCTTGTGTTGTGTTAGATGTTTCTGTATGTGATTTGATACAGACACCCCCTCCCAAGCTGAGTGGAGAGCAGTAGCCTCTCGTAACTGTGCTGTCACTGATATTCTGTAGTCATTCTGTAGTTAAACTGTTATATTCAAGCTTTAACTAAGCAGATGTCGTGATAGTCCCATGCTTGTTCTAATAGCTTTGAGTGCTTTTTTCCCTGAAAAATTTCTCATCTTTTTACTTTGGAAGTTAAGGGTACAGTCTGCTGCATTTAGTTCACAGTTATCCATAAAATGGTTCCTGTTTACCTTTCTATGACCACTAAAGACTTCTGAAGAGAGGCAACATTTCCTTTTTTGTAAGCTTCTTAATCAGTCTTTTAAACTTTAATGTGGTACATTTAAATTTGAATCTTCAGTTTTTGCATGTAAGAGTGATTATTTCATTTCCTTGCATTCTTCCTTTATAGATAATTGGCTGCCATTTTAGGACAATTCCAGTGAATGAAAAGGACACCTTAACATACTTCATCTACTCGGTGAAGAATGACAAGAACAAACCAGATCTAAAGATGGATAGTGGGGTTCATTAGGCAGAAAAGTTTGGGACTGAGACTCAGGCTGCAAATCAAAAGACTGCATATTTGTCGATATGCAAAAGCTTTCTTTGTAACTTTTCTCCTGAGAGAGTTTGTCTGTTTTATTTTTCATAACCTTGCTGATTTGTTTGAAAACCATCTCTTATGAAACAAATTTCCTCAGCAAAAGTATTTTAAATAAATATTACTGATATTGTTGCTCAAATGGGTGTGTCTGTAATTTTAATGAGTTGGACTCAGTGATCCTGATGGGTCTCGTCCAGCTCAGCATATTCTATGATTCTATGATACTTCTACCTAATAGCTAAGCTTTGGTGAGCTATGTAATAATATTAAAATATTTTTCAATTAAAATGTGCCAAGGATATATTTACAAATGTACCTCAAGTGCTCATGATGCAATGCCTTTAAAAGAAAAAGCTGTAGCAGTCTTGGCAATAGGTTCTTTTTCCTAAGATAGAAGGCTTGAAGTGTCTGTTCTGTTCTTAGCTGGGCAGAAATGTCTGAATAACACTTTCCCCCCCCCCCTTTGGAAACAAGAACTGGAAGATTTTCTGATTTATTCATTTTGTCATTGTGGAGATCCATGCTTCCAAGCACTGAGGCCTTCCTGCTCCTGTATTAAAATGGAAAAAAGTGCAGCTCTTGAATTTCAAAGCTGTAAGTACAGATGAAGAGGCTGCTGCAGCTTACTGTCCTGAGAAATCCTTCGACTCGGTAAGAAATCCTTTACCTGCTGACTTCTCCATTTGTCTGCGTGGACTGCTGCTAAGAACTTAATTGGAGAATGGGAGTGGAGCCTGTGTGGAGTCAATACAGTCTCTTCTGACAGGCACACTGTCTCTTTTTCATTGCATGGATTAGCTCAGGCCTGTTCAAAAGGAGCAACCCCCTCTCAATAAACCCAAAACTAATGGTAACTTATGGAGAATAATATCCAGCATTACTTAGGCTTTTAATTGATTGTCTTAGAAAATTCTGATGTTGAAGATGGTATTATGAATGACTTCTTGTATTGTCAGCTATTGTGCCAGTCTAAATGTGTGGTGTATGGATTATGATTTCTTTCTGCTTAAAGCTGTGCACATAGGATGAATAAAAAGCTGAGGGAAAATAGCTTTCATCTCAAAGCTGAGGAGGATATGGCTTCAGCTTGTTCAGTTAGCATTCATTGCAACTCCTAACCTTATCAGATGTTTTTA
The DNA here is from genome assembly GCF_001522545.3 of Parus major. Lineage (NCBI taxonomy): Eukaryota > Metazoa > Chordata > Aves > Passeriformes > Paridae > Parus > Parus major. The sequence continues at coordinate 33,201,116 of NC_031771.1, forward strand.
AGCTTTTTCTTAAATTGGGAAAAATGAGAAAGCTGTATGTCTGTGATCAAATCTGCCTGATGTTAGTCTTTGAAGTTTTTTTGAAAATTACTACTCTGCTGGAGTCACTACAACTGAAATGCTTCACTTTGCTTTTTTTGACCTGTGACACTTGCGTAGAACTGAATGATGATAAACCCTAACCTCAAACTGGCTGCTTTCCCAGTATCTCTCAGTGCTATGACTTTTTACTTGTACTGCTTTATGTATTTCCACAATACAGTTCTGCAGTGCTGGCCTAAGTTCAAGACAGTGATATCTAGCTAGTGACAGCTAAAATTGGTGCTCCTTTGACAATATGTTTTCATGCCCATTTCACTACAGGGGCAGTCAATTTGTTTACTAAATGTCCTTTGCACACATTCAAGCTTCCTGCCTTCAAAAGTACAAGTCACATAAAAAGCCAGGGAACATAGTCATGGATAGGACATCTAAAGGATAGAGAGTTTTTTTCTGAGTGCCTGACAGGGTTGAATGTTCCCACCTAGGTCTGGCAGGACGTGTAGAAGAAGCTGTGTGAGGGAAGTAGAGTGGGGAAAGAAACAAAAGCAAGTTTCTATGGAAATTCAGTCTAAAAGTAGTGTAACTTCAGTGACCCTATCTTGCTGCACGTGGAAAGCGGCAAAATTTTGCTCCAGTGGATTGTGGATTTTTCAGGAGTCATGGAAGAAAGGTAACTGAAAGCCACTAGCTTCAGTACCCAGCTTTGTATCTGCCTTAAATTTTTTTTCCTACGGCTGCTTTACAAAGCTGTGAATGCCAGGTGTATGCAACATGATTCTTGTAGAAACTAGATGGCACAAACAACAGAAGTTAACGTACCCTAAAAGCTTGTAGAGGACTTTACACAACAGCACATACCATAAGTTTGTTTTGCAGAGCACTGACTTCAGGTATTTTCACTGGGTTGCCAGATTTATGGGGTTTTACTATCAGTTGGTTATTTGGTAGGAAGTCCTAATTACTCTAATTTGCTTGAATAATTACACAAATGAGGCTTGAAAAGCCTGGTGGCGCAAACGGTTTAACAGTCACTAGGGCAAAAATAATACACACAGATTTACTTGAAACATTTATTATTGGCTGTGTATAATCACCCCCTCACCCAATATCCAGCCCTTGTTTACTAACAAGAAGAAAAACAGTCATGATATTTCATACTGACACATGAAGTAAGTGTGGTGAACTGGTGGTAGCAGTTTGGTCCAATGTGTAAGATTATGGGATGAACACTGAATTTTTTGAGTAGACAGGACTGCACAGTTCCTTCAGTACTGCACACTTCCCATGTGACTGACTTGATAGCTAAAGTGTTTATATATGTAAGGCAGTAAGTCAGGCTTGCTGCCTGTAAGCCTGGCTTGTGCAAGGTTACTCTGCTTAAAATTATGTGGTCACCTCTCAGCACCTGCCAATACAGATTGCCATATAACAAAAACAGTCAAAAATTTATGTCTCTTTGTATCTACAATCTCACAGATACGTATCTATCTCTCACAATACCTCTTAAAAATGAAGATGATTATCTCTGTGTTTTCTGTAGCTATTGCCTTACAGGGCTAGCCTAAAAAAGCCAGCATTTTAACTTAATTTTGTGGTACTGTATTTCAAACAGCTTGATTAAAAAATCTGTTGTTCTAATATTTTGAGATGTTCAATGCTAAGATTAAGCAGTTTAAAGGTTTAGAGACTGCATAGTCAAGGCAGGTGATCAGTTAAGCATAAGACCCAAGTGTGCTTTAGTACTGTTAATGTCAACTTGTACTATTTTTTTTATTCCAGTGAAATACTTTCAAATATGGAAATGTGTTTTGTATGTGCATGTATTTTAAGATGCCTAAAGAGAACATGGGAACCTCTCTTCCAAAGTGCCAGGGACCAAGTGGCTTCAGGTTAAAACAGCATTAAAAGTGTGATGGCAATAATGGAATAGGAAGCTTCACTGCCATAAGTTGCTCTGAGAGTCATGTTCCTAACAACATGAAGGCTTAAGCTTGAAGTTTCTTCGTCCATACTAGCTAAGAATATTGTGCTAAGTAAGAAGAGTTATGCTTTTTCCTGGGGAATGCCTATTAGGATACATTAAGAGCTTGTACAGTCTGTTAAACCATGGAAATGGTTTTATGGAAATTGTCTCAGCTATCGGATTTGAAAAGAAGACTTCTTGAATATGTGATATCCCATAAAGGTATAGAAAGGAAATTCTTTCTACAGTGTAAAATGAGGCAGTGACTTGTCGTTAGAAAGGATTTTTTTTTTTGTTGGTAGTTCCGTTTTTTCCCTTGAAAACTTTATTACATGATCGTAGAATGATGTCTGTTATCTTCACTTGCAGACTTGAATCATTGACTGTTGCAGGGGATCACAAAAGATATCTTTGGTCCAAAGAAAATATCCCTGAAAGATAGGATCACATATTTAAACAATTAGATCATTGGTTTATTAGAGCTTTAGTGTGATATGCATTTCCCACTGTGGATATTTTTTAGCCTGTATCATGATATATGTGGGATTACTGACACTGTGGGATGTCCTTCCAGAAATGCAACTGCAGGTCTGGATGAAGATACTGTGTTTCTACCTCTGCTGTGGGTACAATGACAAACTTCCATTGGCTAATGAGGTTGCAGAACTCCACCCTGGTATTTTAACTTCGAGAAAATAAACTTACCAAATAGATTATATTACCAAAATAAAGGACTTCGGCGTGTGCACACATACTGGTTTGGTGCAGTTTGTACCGAAGGCACAGATGCAAAGCAGGTCTTGTGTACCTCAGGATGGTGGAAGGAGTACTTTCTTGCATATTTTTATCAAAGGAAGAGGCTTTATTATGCTGCTCAAAGGTCGACGCTAGGACCCAAAGTGTGCTTCAGGGTGAGGACACCATATCTGGTTTTAGGGAAAGTTAAGGATGAAAATCTTAAACCCTGCTCTCAGTCTGAATGTGAGATTTTTAGTTTTAGCAGTCTTTCCCACTTGGTTCAACTTGAGTCCCCTACAGGAGTGCTGAAAAGTTGCCTTTATTGGATTTTAGGGGATTTGAGAAATGAGTGTAAAGAGGAGCACATATAAAAAAAATCATTTTTGCTTGCCTACACTATGCCATCACATTTTGGTGCCTCTGAAGTATTAGTAAATTTTGAACTGTTGATATTTCTAATCAAAATTAACTGAATAAAAGTTGTTGCTGAAAAGGTGAATGAAATAGTACCTCTTAATACATTTTATTACCTAAAACCATTATAGGCTGATGGTGTTCATTTAACTCAGTTATGTTCTTTCTATGTAACAACAGCAAACCCCCTGTTATGTTCAGTGAGAATTTCACTGTTCAACTTTGTCAGCAGTGCGAGCAAACTGGGGAAGTGTTGATGTTCTTGGGCTCAATCTTTGCCTTGCCTTAAGCATGTGTGAGCTCCTGTGCCCCTCCTTTCCTTTTCTGCTTTTAACAGCTGTTTTTACAGAATTACTTGTTCAGCTGACATACGTGCATGCACTTTAGAATAGCAATACAGTTCTCTTCCATGGAACAGAAATCAAATAGGATTTTTTTTTTGTGCTCCTGAAAACATCATCAAACAGAGGAGTCAAAAGTTGGGTGATTCAAATGCTGAAGTCCCTATTAATAGGACAGGGAGGTTTACAAGATATGCTAAGGAAGTCCTAGGTGAGCCCTTGAAAAAGAAAGCCTCAAAACTGACAGTAACAGAAAATTTGCTATACCTTGATATCATTTCAAGCCATCTGAAGTAACAAAGTGCTTTAAAATGCTAGCTTATTCCACGTGTGGAAACTGTAAAATGAGGGAAGTGTAACAGGCAGTTGTGAAGAACTATACAAGTTTACATGAAATGAGCGTCATCTTACTTTGGGCAGCAGAGCAATTCATTCAAGTTGCAGTAACAGATCACCTCACAGCCCTTCCCTTCCCAGAAGTGATCTCGCAGACCATCGTCGACGTGTCGGAGGTTCTCCTTGCTTTCAGCGATGGTGTGACAGCTGTGGTCCTTGAGGGCCCTCTTGTAACAAGCAGGGCGCTGGGAAGGCACGGCGGGGGTACCCAGGAGGCTGCTCAGCAGCAACAGCACCGAGACCATCTTCATTTCTGCCAGGCTTCCCACAGCAGGGTGCTAAAGAGAAACGAGGTATGTGACACAGATATTGCTGCTGAACAGACCTCTTTCCCTGATTTGCTTTCTGCCTTGCATCTTTCTTCCCTGTGAAGTTTTGGTCATTTGAACCTGAGTGCTGGAGAGTGTTTTCTCCTAGGAGGTAAATAATATTGCAGCAGAATTGATATTCATTACTTTCTGTACAACCTTGGGAATCCTTACATTGGGAATTGAGGCTTCTGATGCTGGCAATTTTGTTGTTTCTTTGGCCTCTCACCTTGAGAAAATTGCTTTGAGCTGGTCGTGTTTTCTTGGTGGTGTGATTGTATCGATTGCTACAACACAGGGGGGAAATGTCTGGGTGTGTGTCCTTGCCTTCCTGGCCACTTTGCCTGTCAAAGCAAGAGTCAGCCGCGTAAAATAAATAGTATCCTTCCCCATCAAAGTTGTGGAAAATCTGCTTGCTGATTGAATTCTGTGTCATGGGCTGTGTGAGAAACTGAGGCATTAAGCAGCCGAGGAAGCCGAAGCTGTCTGCAGTGCTGTCCTGGGCTTTGGTATGATACAACATTATGGAGAATCTTCTTTACTGGGTTTTTTTAGTACTGCAGACTGATTAGTTGAGTCTTGCCACTGGAGGTCATTATGGTAGTTAAACCATAATGAAGCTTTTTAGAAGGTGGGGTAAATTTATCCCTTGCTAAACTCTCCTGCTGGCCACTAGGCTTTGCATTGTTTTGTTTAACATGAGCTCTGCTACTCTGTGCTGCTTTGCACAGTCTGACCATACCACAAAGCTTTGGATCCTTGAACTTGCATTCACTTTTAAACTAGGCTTTTGAACAACATTTCAACTGAGCTTTTATTGATATTAGGAAATAGAGTGGGTTTTTTACCTTTCCTCATGCTCAAACAAAATGGATCTGTTATCTTAACTGAATTTAAATAGGAATTCTGCTCTGAAAATGAACCTAAGAATAACTAGCTCTGCCCAGCACTCTCCCTGTGTGCTCATTATTTTTCTTGTGTAAGACTTGAGGAAGATTTGCTGTCCCTCATCCTGTTGGCACTTTGGAATTGATATTGTGACACGACATTATGGGCCTGCCTTGGTCTTCCTTGCGGGGCTGAAGATTAGAAAGGGCTAACCCAAAAATAACAAGGTGCAAGGCGATGCATAATCAAAGACCATCAAAGGTGAAGTTAAGATGGTACGGATATTATCTAGATAAGGAAAAAAATGAGGTATGCCAGCTGTACATGTGACTATAATATGGGTTGCTTTGTAAAAATCTTGAGATCACCCTTGAAAAACAAACAGTAAACTTCTAAATATATAAATTTACACTATTCTGTAGTCATTTTTCTCAGGCAGTTTTCTTGCCACTGCAGCTATCTTATCATCCATTTCTACAGCCAATGAATAAAATGCCATGTAAGAAAACCTGAAAATTTAGATTGATATTAGGGATAAAATACAACACCTCAAAGCTTTTAGATTATTTATTTTTATATATAAACTTGGGCTTTTTGAACATCAGTAGCCAAATAAAATATTAAAAAGTGGCCAATATATTAAAAAAACACGAGTGAAGTGAGAATAAGCTCTTTGGTATTTTTTTTTTATTTATGGCTTCTGTTGTAGAAGCAAAATTCATTGAATAATTCTTTTAGTTTCCACAGACTTGTATGGGAACTTTTGAGTAGAAGACTCCTATAAACTACTAGTAATGGAGCCTTGGGGATCTATTTTTAATTACCTCAGAGTGCAGTATTGAATAACATATTGTCTTTATTAGTTTTAGACCTCAAAACTACTACTCAAATAAAGTAAACATTGTTCTAACCTTGCCTGGTGTTTTTTAGACTTGAGTGAAGAATCTGTATTATTATATTTATGGTTTTATTTTGTGGGAGTATAAACACTTTAGTTATGAGGGTTCTGCTCAGAGAAGTCTAATGCTTAAAGAGAAAAATGTTTGGTTATACTATACCTAGATAAATGCCAGTGTACAGTTCTTGAGGGGGTACAATTTAATCTTCTGTTCAAATAGTTGAGCTTAAATAATGAAGTATTTAAGGGAAGAAAATTTCCATGAAAGAGAAAATTGGGAAGCAGGGGGTTTATGCCTTTTTTTCCTGTGATTGAATTATTCTGTGTTCTTCTACTAAGGATGAGGCATTCATGATACTTTGCTCTTGTGAACTTTTTTTTAAATTCTAATAATTCAGATGATCTTTCTCTACCTGGAGTTCAACTGAAATGTTCATTTGAATCTGTTGGCAGCTGCCTATCTTCTCAAAATTTGCAGGAATTCACTTCCTGAGGAATAGGCACATTCATCCTGAAAATAGGCACATTCTTTATGCGCTGTCAAATTGCTAGATTCAAAAATCACGACCTACTGTTTTTACGGTGATTCTGTAACTCACTACTTGTCTTGAAAAATAATAGGATGTTGCTGTAGTGTGTCATCAGGAGGGTTTCTATGGGTGGGTGCCAAAACCACTATTAGCAAAGTCAACATGCTGGATAGACAGCTCCTCTGACCAGTTATGCATCTTACATGTGATAAACATTAATTATAAGCATTAGTGATAAGCATTATTGTTATTCACAAAAAATATTAGAATTTTGTTTCTGCTTAAATATTTCCTCAGGGTTTTTTTTTTTTGTTGTTGTTGTTGGTGTTGTTGTTTTGTTGGGTTTTTTTAAGATCATAACCAAACAGAAACTTTTTGTCCAAGGACCTTTCTTCAAACGGTTATTTCTTTCCTGGGGTTGAACAGTCCCTATTTGCAGATGACAGATTGCCAGGGAGCTGAAGTGTTTTATCAGCTCCCTGCACGGGATCAATGCAGGTAAATTCATTAGACCTTTCAGGTGCAGCATCTCTATCTGACAAACAGCTACAACTTCTTTTTCTGTGTGCAGTTGAACAGATGTTGGAGTGTCACTGATTGCCTAGGTAAAGAACAGAGCTGGTATGTGCATGTTTATTTCAAAATGGGTGTCAAAGGCATTGTCTGCTTTTGCAGAGCACAGAAGATAGGCTTTTCTCATAGAACAAGTCAGGAAAATGTGATGAACAAATCCAATCACTAATGTGGCTCAAAGACTCATTCATTACCAACAAGCATCCTCTTGCAGTTCTTTATTTTATAAAGCCTTCTGAAAAGATAGCAGTGCCAGGCATGCTAAGCCTGACCAGCTTGCTTTATCAAGATGTTATCATTTCAAATTCTAGCAGGACTAAAGCCGTATAAAAATACTGAAAATTAGTTCCTTGCATTTGCGTAAGTTCTTTTCAGTTAATTTTGATTATTTTGACGTGGCGTAAGTTTTAAGACCAAATGTACCTGGGAATACAAGTGTTTGAAATAGTTTGGAGCTTTTCCTAAAGGAAAATGGTTAGTGTGGGAATATGTATGATGAGTCAGGAATTAGTGCTGCCTCTGCTTGTTCAGCTAAGAGTGTTTGAATTATCTTGCCAAGCAATTTGGCACCATCTAGTCTTTGGATCCGCTAGATGCAGAGGTAAATCAGACTGAAGAGAAAACCCCAAATCTCGGCTTCATTGTCCAAGAGTGACAGGGTAATAGTTCATGAGAAGTGATCTCCTTTGAAGGTCACACAGTATCAGTAGGAGCTCAGGTATTGGAAATAGAGAAAACTGAGAAATGGCACAAAATGTGTATTTTGGCACTTCTAGAGCGTGGTTGGGAAAATATAAATATTTGTAGGTTGGTCTATCAACCATTAAAAATATCAATCCTTCATTAAATATACCCTTATTTTCCCCTTAAGTAGGCTGTGTTTCTAGTTGCCTAACGTCAAAAACAAGAAATACATTACTTGGTACACTTTTGGCAAATGTTCTTCTCCAGTCTGTCCGGTGGCATGTGCCAGGTTAACAAGTTCCACTTAAAAAGCACATACATATTAAAATTGTTTCACTTATTCAAAATGAAATGTATTTTAGTGTTTATTTATTTGTCAAGTTTGCCTTTCACAAACACCTGTGAGATGCTGATTATTTAATATTTAGGTGTTAGTGCTCGATAGTTAGGTTTATTAGTGTATTACTAAAAAGTCATTACACAAGAACTGCATAACTGATAATATTGTAAAGAATTTTTTCCCTTAAAAAATTTCTTAAATCTATTTTGCTTGAACAGTTGGTGCACTGTAAGTACAGCAGCTATTCCACTGAGGACGAATTCAGTGAATTACTGCTTTGTAATTGTCATCAATACCATGATTCTTTCCAGAAACTGAGTTCTCATTAAACCCCATTTAGTTTTCTTTAAGACAGCAATTCATTGTGAAGACACCTCTCTCCATACATATATTGAGCACTGGAAGGCAATATAGTTTATTTAGTGACTTCAGATGTTAATATGTAGTATGCAACTTCGAAGAAAAGCAAGACAGTAAAAGAATTATTTTGATCAGGATCCCAGTCATGCAACTGTCTTGAATGGTACCTCTTGCTTGCAATATAACAGTTTCTCCCAAACCTTGTTCTGCATATTCCCATATGTATTTCTAATTCTTTATTCTGTAACTAGAAGGAGCAGAACAAGTAGACAAGGATAATTTCAGGAGCAAAACGTACCTTTATCTTCTGATTCACTCCCTTCCACTTTCTTGGCAGCTGTATCTTTTTAGATGTGCCCAGAGAGAGCTAGAGCTAGCGAGGATGAGAAGAGGGAGGGCTGATGGGAGATGCTGTACAAGCAGCCCTTTGTTTGTCCTGACTCCTGCCTGTGAGTGGTGAGCACTGTTCTCCAGCAGCGGGTCAGAGGATGGGCTTCAGGGGCCTCCTCTCTCCATCCCTTGCCAGCCCAGTCTTGGGGCAAAAATGTAACATATCCCTTCCAGCAGGAAACAATTCATTCATCCAGGATCTGATGCAAAGGTGTCTCCTCAAAGAGCAAAGCATAACATCCAAAACAAGAGAAGAGGAAAGATCCCGTGGAATAACGGTGTCTTGCTTATGGGGTGTGAGCAGGCTGAGGGAAATGGGAAGGAGCACTTTTCTGTGGTTGTGCAGCCAATAAAACATGGTTTCTAGACAGGTGCCTTATTTTGCATTTGGTGGACAAGAGCAGGCCTACTCAACAATCTCATGAAATACTTCAATTTTTGACTTTGTGATCCTTTCAAGTTTTCTGAAACTGACATAATAAAAAAAACCAAAACAAAACCTTAATTATTTTAACCAAATTTCTAGTACAGCATGCTCAATGATGCCATGCATCAAATTCTTTACTGAACTGTGTTTTAATCAAGAGGTAAAGCATTACACTGAACAGTATTTCAGAGGAAGTTATTTTAGACTAATTCCAGATTAATCAAATGATCTGGTACCATAAAAACACAAAACAATGATCTTAAATGGAATTGAAATATTATGTACTAATGAGAAAATAGCCTTGAGGGTGAAGCATGTGTCCTCATATTTCTGTTGCAATTTGATTCTTCTTCTACTGTAGCCATCCTGGACCTCCTTTACGATGGCAATAGAGAAGGATGGTTGTTGAGCTGTAATTCTTGTTTTTTTCTTGTGTGCATTATTTTGATTCTGATATGTTTTAAGAGTTTCATTTTCTGTCTGTTGGGCTGCTTCCAGTACACAGGTTTGTTAGGAGTACAAAAACGTGCCCCTACTCAGCTGGTTCAGTTACAATTTGATGTCTTGGTGCTTGTTCAATTTGATTTATTATATGCCAGAAGCGAGCTCGGGCCTCTGTATGAGGTGTATATCCCATGTTCTGCTGCCTCAGCAAAGAGAGGCGGTAAATGGCACAGTTATTTAGGAGCAAACCTTTGGAAACTGGGCCTGCCTACTCGTGGTGGTCCCATCCAGCAGGGTGCTCCCCCCTCTCTGCTGGAGATGGACAGCTGGGATGGAGAGAACAGGATGTGTGGCTGTACCTCTGCCTCTAATCCTGGCTAGAAACACGAGGAAGGATGTTTTTTGCCGCTGTGGTTACGAGCACATAGCTACTTAAAAGGGGAGGGAGGAGATAGCTGCAGGCAGTGGCTGTCAGAACAGGACAGCCTTGCCTTTTCAGGGTGACAAAATGCCTGCTGCTCCCTCTGCCTTGCTGCAGAAATTCTTTTCTGGTGCAGCGCAGGGCCACAGCGTTCCGTGCCTTAAATGAGATTATCGTAAAGCCGCCGGGAGTACGCGGTGTTCCAGGGCAGCGCTCTCCCCGTGAGCAGGGAGGAGGCTCTGAGCCTGGTACTGATGTACAGCAGCAGGGGACTGGCTATATATAAGCAGGGATAAAACTTGGAGAAGGGAGCAAGAGCACAGTGTGCTGAAGCTCTATGGATTTGAATACCTTTTTAGTTACTTGCAAATAAATTTTGGTCTGAATAATTTGAACTTTTTATCAGAGGGTGTAATAAAAGTGTATTAGGATTATTCCCTTGCTTTCTGTTTAAATTTTCTTGTGTTTTCCAGGGAACATATGTGTTTTCAGAATGCATTTTCAGAGCCCTGTCTGGACAGCAGTCCAGTGCACTGATAGTTTTGTATATAAAGTGAATTATGTGAGGGATAGTTTTCTGCAGGAGATGTCTTGCTGCATTTTGGGAAAAGACAGTTCTAACAAAGTTGGTGTTAAGCTGGTGATTTTTTTTGCTCTCCTCCATAGTTCTATGTACAATGTTTTCAGTCACTGAAAACTTTCAGGAACAAGACAGTTTTCTCCCTTCTGATGCTTCTATAGAGTAGAGACTGAGAAGCAAAGTGGGATTTGGAGGAAGCAAAAGTTTTGAGGAATTTCATGAGTGAAATGCAACCCAAAAGGAAGACACTAAGTCTGCTGGAAAACAACCCTTTAAGGAGTTAAAAGTGAGGTATGGGAAATGCATAGAAGGGCTGGGGAGCCTCCACTGGGAGAAAGCAAAGTGCATTGCAGTACTTCCAGATCTTACCTTCTTTTCCCTTTCTCCACGTTGCCCCTGACCCATTGCCCTGAATATCTGTTTCTCTACTGACTCTGTCTCACTCCTTGTCTGCAGCCCTGATGGCCCTTTCTTCATTTTTGGTTTCCTTGGGCCTTTCTGCTCCAGCACCGCATCCCCAGCGGGCTCAGCAGCCGGTGTCTGGCACAGGCTGGCGGGGTGCCAGCTGTGACAGAGGGCTATTGAAAATTGCAAGAGCCTTTTTGTTCCCTACCATGGCATCTGGGATCTACAGGAGAACCATAAGGAAATTTTGCTTTTTCAGCCTCCTTCATCTGTGTAGAGAGAATAATCCTGAACTGTGTTTGACTCATTTTATTTGGAGACATTCTTAGATGTACACGTATCCCTGTTTCAGCCTGAAGAGGTATGGCATTATTAGAAGTAAGATGCAAAGTAGAGCTACTTTTCAGATTTTTTTCTCTTCCCCAGGCTGAAGTCAGCGAGAAGTTATGGCCCATGAGGAGGCAGTGGCAGATGGAGGCAGGAGGGGGTGTGACAAGGTAGCAGCAGCAATCTGCAAGAGAGGAGCAGTTTTCAAAGGAGAATGGCACCTGGTAGGGTGAGACGGAAAAAAGAAAAGGCAGCATTGAAATTCAGCTGCAAAACCATGGCTGCCTCTGACATATAGCATTATTCTAGACTTAATTTGTGTGACATGCCCTTGGAAAATGATCTTTTTCATCTTTTTTTTTTTTTTTTTTAAAGTACTCAGTGCACTCTAAAATGTGCTTTGCATTTTTAACATGAGCCACACAGGTTTAGCTTTTTGCTGTCAATGAAAACCACTTTGCATCTTATTTGTATCCTTGATACCAACACTAAGCTCTTTGCAGGCTGACAGTGAGAAGTAGTGATGCATCTCCACTCACATTAAATCTTCTTTAAAGATACCACCTTATCTTCGAGTTAACTAGCTCGTTCATATGTAGAGCTCATATAAGGAGATCCATAAGAAGCCTCAGTACCTGATTTTGGGAGATGATGCAGTCTAAAACTGTACTTGAAGATTATAAAGGAATGTTACTATTGTAGGGATGCATAAAGACCTTGGAGACATAATGCCAGTAGTAGTGACAGTGCCAGCAGAGCTAAGATTAACTGCTGTCATTATTTGGTTACAGGATCACAGTGGGTAGGGGACCTTGGGTTCAGTCATCAGCACAATGGGCTTTTAAGCAAAGGTAAAAAACTTGTGTTCATTTTGCAAATATACATAAGTGTAAAACAACTATATCTCATGTTATACCCATCATGTCACATTTTTCATCACTCAAATTTTATTTTATCAGTCAGAAAAAGTATTTGGAAACAGTTTCTGTGCTTTTATTTTGTGTAATTTAATTTTTTTCATTTGTTCTCATGATTTTCTTTTTTTTTTAAGGAAAATGTGCTGTTAAATACTCTAAACTTGCCTTTGCAATTCTTTCATTAGATAATTTGCTTTATACCTTGTACTTGCATTAGCCTGGGGATTAATCTGTTTTTTGGAACACTGTTCATTGTTTCTTCTGTACAGTAGTTATTGTTCATCCAACATCTCTTCTGTTTCTTGCCTTTGTTTCTGGGCACTGCTTTACTTCCAGCTGTGTTTTCTGCAGAGCCCCTTTGTTTCCTCTCTCTGACTTTTGGCTTACTGGCTTTACTGTCAGTTTTCACAACTTTTTCTGCAGGTTGCAATCTGTGCTTGGTTAAAATAGCCCAAAGTACTGGGCTAATCAAAGGCATCTTTTAGTGCATTTCCTCAGATCCATGGCCTGTTGGCATGCTCAGGCTGCTGCTGGCTTTTTCTCTGAAGGCAGAGAGGATACAGCATGCTTAGAATCTGCTGATGTTATGAACTATCAATTCCAGACAGGCCAAATGAGTCAATGTTTTAAGTGTGAATATATAAAGTTTGGTGTCTCAAGCTGGCAAATGAGTCTGAAAGATTCAAAATTTATTTGAAATTGAGACACTATCCCCAGCTATCACAGATATTGTCCGACACCTAGAAATCCATGTCTGCTCTGATTCTCTATTGATTCAGGATGATTATGGGTTTTGTTCAGGCCTGGTTTTTTGGTCTTTAGCTAGGAATTAGCTATTGACACTTAATACCTGGCACCTGGCCCAGAGGATGCAGAGTATCCTGCAGCTGCTGAAGTTGCCTGGTGCCAGGAGTCTGAGAGAAAACCAAGAAATACCTCTGCCTCTGTCACCTGTGCTAGTTTCTGTCTAGTTAAAGAAAATAAAAATGAAAACAAAAACAAAACTTGCAAACTTAATTATAAGATTTGACTTAGTTCTCTTTAATCACTACCACCAAAAAAATTATGTTTGCTGCATTGACTTTTGAAGCCCTCAACCACACTGCTGCCTTTTGCCTGTCCCTGGGTAGGTGTGACCCTACACAAGGCTGTTTGCAGGGCACTCAGCTCTGGGGTGTTGCAGTGATACCATAAAGGCTTGTCCAGCCTTCAGACTTTCACCCCAGCTGTACAGCCAGCAGAGTTCTCAGTGAGGCAAAAGCATCTTTGCCCAAGTTGGCCACCCTAGGGAGGACAGCCTTAAAAAGGAACCAGATGGGAAGAAGATGGCAGCCCACAACTGAGTGAGGAAGTTATTATAATTGGGAAACTTGCAAAAGAATCAGGAGCAGAGAGAAGGGATACTGTGCCACTAATGGTTAGGCTGCCACTTAAAGGGCCTGGAGAAATAGGCTGTCAGGAACACCATGATGTTCAACAAAAGCAACTGCAAAGTTCTGTATGTGAGGAAAAATGACCCCATGCACTGCAACAGGCTGTGGTTGGAGCACAGCTTTGGAGAATAGCATCTGATGGCACCAAGCTGGAGGAGCCAGCAGTGGACCTTGCAGAAAAAAAGGCCAACAGTATCCTGGCCTGCATGAGGAGGAGTGCTGTCAGCAAGCTGGGGTGGTGATCCTTCTTCTCTTCACTGCTCAGACACACATGGAATGCTGGGTCCAGATCTGAGTGTGAAGGGAATGTGGATGAACCAGAGTGAAACCGGTGAAGGGCCACAAAGGTGATTAAGGGACCGGAGCATCTATCGTACAAGAGTCTGGAAGAGCTGGGACTCTTCATCCTGGAGAAAGGAAGCCAAAGACAGATCTTGTGTGTCTCTCTAGATAGAGATCTGATGCAGGTTGGGAAAAGAAGGTGCCAGACTTTTCTTAGTGGTACCCAGTGACAGGACAAAAGGCAATGGACACCAGCTTGAACACAGGAGATTCCTCCTTAAAATCTAAAGAACTTTTTTATCTGTGAGGAGTGTAGAACAGTGACCAGAGACTGTAGAGATCTCCTTAGACATATAAACCCCCAGCTGAATACAGGCTAGACCAAACTGCTGTAGCTGACCCTGCTTGTGGGAGAGTTGGATTCCTTGGTTTCCAGAGGTCTCTTTCAACCTCATCTACTCTGTGATTTCAGCCCCTCACTCAAATGAAAATCAGCTAGCAGTGCAGCATAGGCTCGAAACTGTAATCACCCATCCTGACTGCACCATCTTGAGTGAGCTTGTGTAATTGTGGTTTTACAAAGAAAATCTTTTGTTTGCAGACTCCTTGTCTGTCCCTATTGCTTTTTGTCAGGTCACAACCCAGATGCCCTGGAAGAACAGCAACTTCTCCATGTTGTGGCAAGTGATTATGTATGCCACCATTTGTTTCTGAACAGTAAGTATGAATAGAAAATTTAGTTTCCTTTGGAGCCCCTGATGAGGAATTTTTACCTAAAGCTTTCTGAAAGCTGCAGATGCTGTGATAGAAGCTGAATGACTCTTAGCACTTGGTCACAGTTCATTTCACAGTGATGTTCTTCCACTTGCTTTACCTGTCAGGAATAGTTTTGGGGTATAAAAGCTGAAAAGTCTTTTGCCTTTGAATCTCAACAGAACCTCTTCATTTGTTGATAGGTAATAATGAGATCATTTTAGATGTTTATTGACAGGAAGAGGATTTGTCTGTCTAATAACTAACAT
Source organism: Parus major (assembly GCF_001522545.3). Taxonomy (NCBI): domain Eukaryota; kingdom Metazoa; phylum Chordata; class Aves; order Passeriformes; family Paridae; genus Parus; species Parus major. The sequence goes on from NC_031771.1 coordinate 33,216,239, forward strand.
AGAGTAATAGTTACAGTTCTTAAATATTTGCTTTATTTTTGTGAAGTTGTCCCTCTGGCCTCTTTCATCCAAGGAATTATTACCTTTGGCTTCAATTACGTGGTCCCTTGGTAACTTCAAGTTGATTTACAAAGGTTTTGTACATGTAAAGGGCTGTAGCTCCCTAAGCAGAAGTGCAGCTGGTTTTTTTTCAGGTCTTTATGAATCCTACAGCTACCGAGAGCAAATGCTACCAGCTTTGGGGATAGTACAAAATAGCTAGCAAATCCACTGGTGTTAATAGAGCTATTGGTATCTGTGGTATTTCATGTCTCATGAGATTAAGACTGCAAAGACTTGTTAATTACACCTATGTATGTACCCCAAATGAAGCCCCACACAAGAAATTTGGAGGTTTCACCCAAACATTGCTGCTGTTGGCAGGCACTGCATTCTGCAGCCCTTTGAAACATATTTTAAAAAGATAGGTCTTTGTCTCTCAGGCAGATACAGCTCTGTCAGAGGATGGAAATGATGAGAGGAGCATCTCCACAGTCTGCAGCATTCTCCATGCAAAGTGAGACAGCGTGCCTTGCTGCTGGAAGGGCTGGGTTGAGTATGCTGTGGGCCCTAGGCAAAATACTGCCTCTGTTTCTTTAGTGTAATTAATTTAGAGGAATTTTACTGAAATCACTTTTAAATTCAGACTTTTATTCTGCACTCAAAACAAGACAAAACTTCAGTGTCTTATGTGTATGAGCTACAGATTGCATTCATAACTGACATTGAGAAAGAGTGCTCCCTAGACTTTTGGGTAGCAAAACTGCAGATCACAACTGAAACCTTTCTTTGAATGATATTAGACTTGACAATCAACAGATACAAATAACATGGTCTTATTTGTAACATATGTCAGTGCAGCTGATTTTTAGCAAGCTTTAACTACTAAAGGAGACCACTTACTGTTGTAGTTTATTAGCACCATAATCCAGAAAAACCTACAAAGAATGTTATTTGTGGAAAAATTAATTTCATCTAATCAATTTTCATTTCTGAGCAGAAGCTGAACAGGGATGATAATAATTCTATTGCTGGGGTATACAGCTTGCAATGAATATTTTTTACATCGTTCCACTTGGTCACTACAGTTAAGTATATTATTCTGATATTGTCTTATTTTTCAATATTTGTACATGCTAATTCAATAGGAAAACAAAACATAAATGATGCCTTTATATGTTTTTTTTGGTGGTCCTCAAGTCGATAAGGACCATATTTTGGTTTCCATGACCAATGGTCTTGGTAGCTCCTTCAAAGGCACTTAAGTGACTACATCATTGTTGCATGTTTCTTGTTAACACTGTAAATAGTTTGCAGAGCTTTTAACCTTGCATTTAAATTTGTATATCATCTTACAGTAGATCTCTGTTTTCCAAGGTCTGAAAATAATATACATCTTTACAAGGTATCTTTTATGAAGTATATAACATAGGTGTATACATAGGTCCTCAGCTGCTTCTTATGCAGTCTTCGTTGGTCGCTAGCATGACTGAGAATTTAATCCAAAGCATCATCAAAAATACTTTCCAGGCTCTCCCTGCTTCAACAGAGACTTAAATGCATCATGTTCAGAATATCCAAGAGTGAATTATTACTTTACATTCTTTGCACAGCCTCTTGATTGTATTAGCAAGACCTGACAGGAGAGTGTTAGGTAAACATTATTCAGCTCTTCAATACAGAGCTAGTAGAGTTCAGCATGTTTTGACAGTAAGTTTCCCAAGAAAAAGGACAACTTTGCTTAAAGCAAAAGCAATTAAGCAATTTACTGCTGTCTTCAGCAACCTTGGCATTCGTTAAGCTTAAGGTATACCCAGCACATGGAAAATAAGAAAATAATTTGACATATGTGTACTTATGTAAAGGTTTCTATAAAATTAATAAATTCTACGTATTTCCCTAAGCCTGTTCACCACCAAATTAATCAGGACTTATTACAGAGGATTACATAATGGGTAAGGCTGAAAGGAACCACAGTGGCTCATCTGGTCCAACTTTCCTGCCCAAGCAGGGTCACCCAAGAGCACATTGCCTTTTTCCTTAAAATATTTAATCATATGTAAAGTATACAAACAATTTCATCTGGCTTTTGTGTATATATCTTAGCATAAAAATTTAACTGCCTGTGTGACATACATTTGCAGCAGATTTCCCACTAGATGACTGACATGGCTCTTTTTGGCTTATGATTTCTATTTTAATAGTTAAAAAAAAATTGCAGAGAAACCTTTCTGTACACAGGGTGACAACCCAAGCATGAGCATTCTTCACATTTCTTGGGGCACACTTGTTAGGGAGAGAGCTGATTAACCAGTTCAAAAAAACCAGTCCTTGTTTCCTCAATATTTTTATTGGTTTTGTTGTGCTGTGATGGGACTGTCTCCCTGGAATTCACAACTCAAGTGAAAATGATTGAGTTGTACTTCCTTTTAACCCCTCTTGCCAATGCTGCTCCTCACTGTTGAACTTGTGTAATTCTGAGTCAGTGTTACCAGATTGCTTTTTGTCAGTACCACACATTAGCACAATTCAGGGACTGTTTTTGTACCCTGAAAGATAAGCTGTCACTAAAAGAGCTTCTATAGTTTGGCAAACCTGTCCCTGAAAATAACTGGCATACAAAGCAGCAAATTGACTTCCACGTGGTGAGTATTCAGCATTTATAAAGTCATCGTGAGAAATTCATGATTGAAAGCTCTTTGCACTAAATTTCTTGGGTTTGCTTTCTCACCAACTTAATAAACATAGGAAGGCTTACTTAAATCCTGGTCTTCATTCTGCCAGTTCTTTTAGTTATCCAATAAGAAAGTAATTTGTTGTTAATTGTATTCTGTAAAGCTGGATTTTATGCAAAGTGTGAAGACTCTTGTGGTTTGAATACTCCTGCAGTGTTTACTGCAATGCTCTTTGCTTAAATTCTACATGGTAGATCTAACAAAATTAATAACTTCATAAGTTCTCCTGTTGGATAAGTATTCCTTTTTGCTCTCATGTTACTTGCTGGTGAGCCTAATTCAATGTGGACAACAAACCTAAGCATAGCTGATCTGCTAATTTTTCTTATCTTTATTTGCTATTCCAATTCTATCACTGTCCTATCATATATAAAACTCAGAGAACACCACCCAGACCCCCCAAAGCATTGAAAATGTAAAGATATGAGTGCTGTTAACTGTACACAACATAGAAAAGGTGGATTCTGAGGAGGAATAAATCAGCCTTGGAGTGACCACAACTTATCCCTAGCTGGTCACGCTTAATCACTAGGTAATGATTTTTCTAAAAAGTCACTTTGGTAGGCATGACATATTCCTTTGGGGTTTTGTTTTAGCAGTTTATGCTTTGAGGAGGTTATATGTCATTTACAGGTTGTTTTGACACTGGCTGCTCAGAGGCTGGGATCTGTCTTGAATTTAAACCCCAAGGCTTGGTTCTGCTTGGGGTGGCTATGGATGAGGGGGATAATTCTTCCCCATACCAGCTCCCTGGAACTGTCTGCCCTTGGTCTGTTATCATTGTTAAAAGTATGTTAGATGTGTGTGGGAGGGGAGGTCAGAATGCTGAGGAACTTCATTCCTTGATGACTTTCCCGGGGAAATGAGATTTCTAACAAAAAGGGGCTGTGAATAAAGGTTAGTCCATAAAGTGTAAAGTGTAATGTAGTTGCCTGATGATGGAGAAGGTGTTCCTGCACAAGATTAAAAGGTAAAGAAAGACTATACAGTTCAGGGAAATATAAAGTCTGTATCCATCATGTGAGATCTTATGGATTAAATATATCAGGGGTTTCAGGGCTCTCAAGGCAAATCTTATTAAGCATCCATCTCTTGAAACTTAGTTGGGTTTGGTTATAAAGAAAAATGAGAAGTTATAGCAAGGTTCTGTAGAATATAAAGCATTTTTTTAATTCTCAGAGGCAAACACTCTGAAAATATCTAAGTTCACATAATATGCAAGAACATGGTCTTGTCACATTCATGCAAGTTGTTCTCTGAGAAAAGTTCTTTATTTGATTTGCTTGAACTTTTCATTCAGACTTTTTAGGAACTTGATCTTTTATCAGAGGAATCTGATTCCCAATTCTCCGTATTGTGTGATTGGTGTCCAATCTTGCCACCTTCTACCCATGTAAAGCAATGTTTAGTTATTTTAATTTGTCTTTTATGGAACTATGTGTGGATGGAGGAAGAGCCGAATTTGTTTGTTGGTGAGCCAGGCAGTTTCAGAGCATGAAAGTGGGAAATTGGGCTAGTAAGGAAAATAGATTCTTTAAACTTTTTCACCCTGTGAAAAATAAAAATATAACCTAAATAATGTTTTGCTTTAGATATTAATGACCACCATAGAAAAATACAACTGCCACAGGAAAAAAAGGTTATAATTTAGTGAAGCTGGTGTTCAATTTCTTATACCCATCATCATCATCACCCTGAACAGCGATCCTGACCTGTGGGTATTAAGCTCAAAGTTTGCAGAATTGCATCACTCCTTCCATCCCTCCTGAACCTCTGCTTACAGGAAGGAAGTTACAGAGGGACACTTTGTCTCTCCAGTGGTGGAGAAAGGGAACACCCCTAATGTTACTGAATCTGGGAAGGATGCCAGTTCTGCCACTTAAAAACACAAAATTCAAGGTGTGATCCTGCCTGATTACTCATTAAGATTAAAAAAAAATAAATTAATTTTGAAGTTCATGGCCTAGTTAACAGTCTGAAGACATCTAGCTAGCAGAGATTCTGATAGGTGTGATTTAAAGTGTACCCCAGCAGTGTAAATAAGAAAGGAGAGGCATCACAGGAAGCACATTGCAGAAATTGCACCTCATTACTATATGAGAAGGCAGTAAATGGGGTTTATATAATCAGCTTTGGACAACTTCATTTTCAAAATGTAGTGGTAAGTATTAAAATCTAGAACTGACTTTCCTTGCTGATATTTTTAAACAGGCTGTTTGACTTAATTCAAAATTAGTTCTCCTTTGAAACTTTTTTTATTAGTTAATTAAAGCCTGACTTGAACGCAACTTTTTTCACTGATCAGACAGGTGCCTCGTGTGTGACTTTGTGCTGGTTCTTTGCTTGTTCTGACAGTGCCAATTACACTCCAAACTTCATTGCCTGGAGAATTTACATTTGGATAAATGTGAATCTGTCCATAGGGTTAGTTTGATAGCACAATGGCCATACAGGGTGTGTGTTAGTACAAACAGCCATATTATTAGAGATAATGTGTATTTTATTCTGCCTCCCACTGCCCAGCCCTCCTTGTTGCACTGCCCTGTGGCAATGGAGGTGTGTGTCCTGAGAGCTGGTAACCACAGGTTGTGTTTTCATCCTGTGGGAGAGCAGCTCTCGGCTGGGATATCCATTCTTCATCTGTTGGGCAGTCTCTAACAGCACCTTGAATTTCTTTTACTGTCAGAACCTGGAAAAGCTTCAGGGTTAAGTTTCTGGTTATAAGTTTGTGAGCAGCCTCTGTCCTTTGGAATATGTGAATATTTAAATTCTGATCGCTCCCCTTTGCATCCTGCAAAGGAAATGAAATAAAATAATTGGTATCAGATTGAACACCTGCACATGTAAAAGACAATCATTAAAATAACCTTGTTAACCTTGTGCAATCAGGTTTTCCTTGCCATTAGTTTGGAAAGTCACCTACGGCAGTACTGTGGGAACAGCATGGAGCTGTGCCAGGGGAGGTTTAGGTTGGATATTAGGGAAAGGCTCTTCACCCAGAGGGTGGCTGGGCACTGGAACAGGCTTCACAGGGAGGAAGTCACAGCACCAAGCGTGACAGAGTTCAAGGAGTGTTTGGACAATGCTCTCAGGGACATGGTGTGACTCTTGGGACTGTTCTGTGCAGGGTGGGGAGTTGGACTTCAGTGATCCTCGTGGGTCTTCCAACACAGCTTATTCTATAATTCTGTGAAAAAGCAAACCAACCAGTTCAGCCTCCTGTGCCATTGGTCTTCTAAGCAATATCTTGCAGGGGAGAAAGTGTCATCCTTTTTTGTGTGCATGACCCATTTTTGTGCCCAGCAGGTAAAGTTTGCACTTTGGCTTTTGCCAAGAATGAAAGTGCAGGGTACAAACCACGTCTGCTGGTTCTCCAGCATGTCCCATGTGCACTTGCCCCAAAAACATGATTTTCTCTTTCCTCAAAATACTGGCCTTGCTCTCGTTAGCACGTTAAGATCTGATTGAGCAGTTTTATCAGATGGTGGTGGCAAGGAGAGCCCCAGCCAGAAATCTGGTGACTTTGTAGCAGTTATCCAGGAGAAATGTGTTTTTGTTGCGAGCTGCTGAGATAGTTACTGCTGTCAGGTCCCGGGATGAGCGTAGGCACAGGCCGGTAACGCCGGGAATGCCTGTCTGCCCCTCCATCTCTCCCCATCACCGTTTGGAGGAAGGCATTGCTCTTGGTGAACTCACCCCAGATTCATTCTGAGCTTTGTTAGGGGGTTGGTTTGGGTTTGCCTGTTTGGTTGCGGGGTTTTTTTTTGTCTCTCTGGATTTTTTGTCTGTTGTTTCTATCACACATTTCTGTGAGACCTTTTCACCAATTCACAGAAAAAACCCCAAAACAACCAGAAACTAAACCAAACGGGGGCACGCTGTTGAAACTTGTTATTTGGTGCCACCTGGTGTTGAAGTGACCTGAGGAGGAGAGAGCGTGTTCCCGAGCGGAGAGAGCCTGGCAGGGCGCGCTGCGCTGGGGCCGCGCTGCTCCGGCAGCCGGACCGAGGGGCTGGCAGCCGGACCGAGGCGGTGTCGGCCGAACCGAGGGGCTGGCAGCCGGACCGAGAGGCTGGCAGCCGGACCGAGGGGCTGGCAGCCGGACCGAGGCGGTGCCGGCCGGACCGAGGGGCTGGCAGCCGGACCGAGGCGGTGCCGGCCGGACCGAGGCGCTGGCAGCCAGACCGAGGGGCTGGCAGCCGGACCGAGGCGGTGTCGGCCGAACCGAGGGGCTGGCAGCACGNCGGACCGAGGCGGTGTCGGCCGGACCGAGGCGGTGCCGGCCGAACCGAGGGGCTGGCAGCCGGACCGAGGGGCTGGCAGCCGGACCGAGGCGGTGCCGGCCGAACCGAGGCGCTGGCAGACGGACCGAGGCGCTGGCAGCCGGACCGAGGCGCTGGCAGCACGGCATCTCCCCCAGCCCGGAGAGCTTTGGGACAGCTGCCTTCCTGCGGGACAGGCGCTCACTGCGCTGGAATTCGCCGGGACAGACGGCAGAGGGCACGAGTGAATGCCTTAAGCATCGGGGCTTGCTTTCGAAGGGAACCTGTATTTCCCTGGTAAATGTATCCTTTCCCTTTAACCTTCTCCCCCTCTTTCTCAGCATGGTGCTGGATACGTTTGTCATTGATTTCTGCATGCTTTATTTTCTGCATATTTCTATTATATACCTCCTGTATAAATATAAAGCAAAATATTGCTAACAAACCCAGGTCTATTTTGCCTGAGGGGATGGGAATGTACCGACTGAAAAAAGACTAAAAACTCAGGCAAATGGTTGGGGAAGTCTAAGCTTCATGAAGAATAGCAAACAGCTCAAAGGCGTTTTTCCCTCCTTACTGTTCGGTTATGGCAAAAAGAGTCAACTGAGACGTCCTTTTGATGGGAGTATTGCTGGGTTTACCAGACCCGGTGGACTGCCTTTTTAAATCTGCACGACTGATCAAAAGAAAACGCTCAGCTACTCTAATCCTTTATAGGCATGTTTCACTCTTGTACTATTTAATTTCTGATAGGCAAGTTCAGGACTGAACTAATTTACTCCTGGCATGAAGCCTGGGATGTAACATGCCAAAGAGCGGTATATAATAACTACAATTGGATGGAGGAGCGTAGGTCAGCACATGTTTCACACCGCTCCTTTTACTACTGGAGTCATGGGGTAAAATCTACTCTTTTTGCCAGCTTTGGTGAAGGTGTAAATGCACATGCACAATGTAATGGCTTTAAATCTTGGATTCCTACTTGTATGCACCAGATGGATCTTGTATAAATGTTCCACTTTACAGCATGTTAGCATTTGCTAGTAGTTAGCTGGAGGTTATAGCTGCCAGACTTCTCTGTGGCAGTTTCCAGGCTTTTTTTTAAAAAAAAAAAAAAAAAGAGGCAAAAAGAAAAAACAAAAACAGAGCAAACAATCACCCACAAGAGAGGGAATGTCTGAATAATAGATAAAACTTAAGAATTGCATGTACAGGTGATTGTTCATGAATAGTATTTGATTTGCCTTGTCCTGATTTGAACTACATGGATATTAGATGCATGGATATTAGGATTTTTGAGAAAAGCTACTTTGATTTATCAGTTGTGGTTGAAAAAGTCTTATAAATGTTTGCATATTGTACACAGGATTATGCCTATTTTATATATATATATATATGTACAAGTATAAATATTTTTTCTTAAAAACAATTCTGGAACCTTGATACATTCCAAATTAATTTAACAATAATTTAATTTGATTATATAGGTCAGATGTATTTTTCGCCTTATGCACTACCATATATAAAATGCATTTGTGCTATCTGAATTTTTAAATGCTTTTGTCTTTGCTGACTAGAAGTCTAACTCTTCCAAACTACATCTTTAAGACATGATAGTACGTATTTTAGGAGGCCGTGAATTCTTGCCTCAGGTCCAAATTTGCTATTCTGTATACCTTAGGCATATATTAATGGTCTTGGAAAATATGCTTTAGAGTGCCTACTTTTCATATTTCTCTTTTTCTCTTTTTCATTTTCCTTTAGAATTAAATATGTAATTGCTGCTAGTGGAAAAAAAAAAAAAAAGACAAAAAAGACAAAAAAAAGACAAAGAAGGTTCCAAAAACACAAAAGAAAAGTTTATCAGTTTTATGATGCATGTATAGAAACCCTAAAATACTGACTGGGCAATTGTTAAAAACAGGGCAAAGCCAGGCCTTTCTTAGCTGGTGTCTTTCTCTTTTTTTTCCTTCTACTGCCTAATTCCCACTTCCTCCCACAACTTTCTTGTACTCCAACCAACAATCACATTTTTGTCCTAATGAAAAGCATGTCAACACTTCAGTTTCAACATTACTATTACAGGTGCACAGTAAGAGGTACACGGTGCTGCCCCAGCGGCTTCCAGGAGGATTTCATCACACTGACACAGGACAGGGGGGTGCTGTTTGTGCTGCCAAGTGTGAGGGACATCTTCATCCCCCACTCTCTGTCCTGAGTGTGTCAGAAATTCAAAGCCTTGGTATAATCTGGCTGCAACCCTGAAGAGCCAGCATCTCAGGCGTGGAGAGGAGTATCCAGCCATGTTTGATGCCCCCCTGAAAGTCAGTGGCTGCAAATTCCCCCTGCCTTGCACCCAAGGTGTTGGAAGTCACGCTCCTGGGCTCCCACATCTCAAAGGACAACATGTGGACCCTGTTTATGTGCTTGTCTTGACTTAAGCAGGTATTTGCTCTGGGGGATTACTCTGGCAAGTCCTGTCTGTCCTCCTCTAAACCTGGACAGCACCACTCTTAGCTCTCAGGTGAGAGAGCCAATTTGTAACTTTATGATTTCCTTCCTCTACAAGGTCATGTTCAAACTCTTTTGTTGTGAGGGACATTTATTTTTCCCCAAGTTCCTCCTGTACTCAAAGAAGAAAACACTTGTGTTTTCTGTGATCATAGCCAAATGTCACAATTGCATCTGCTGCCTTTTTCTGCAAGATCTTGCCAGTACTCCTGCATTTAACTTCAGGTAATGGCCTCATGCAGTATTTATAGATGATAATGTCACATTTTTTAAAATAATGTAGTTTAAAATGTCTGGAAATTTAATAGTTACACTTCCCACCATGGAAAGCACATTTGCAGAAAAACTAATTGTTACCAATAGCTCTAATTGCCAGCCTTGATCATTAAACTTTGCCTTGGGTCAGCCTTTCACTCTGCCTGATTATTATGTACAGATTAAGAGGTTGTTGCTGGCATTACCTTTGGACTCATGAGGCATCACTGTTCCCAAATACTGAGCGCTTTATCTGAGTGAGCTTCAGCAGCAGAGCACTTTTCTTAAAACTTTCATTAGTGACCAACTTTCAGAGGGGCTGAGGGCTGTAATCAGATTATTGCTTCCCGCTGGATGCAGAGGATACAGGCTTCTGCTTGTCTCACACTGCGGCCAGGCCCCTCCCTGCTCCCTTCAACAGCTGAGGAATTGTTGGATTCTGGTCTGGGGGCCGTGTCCTTTTGTGCTGGGAGGGCTCGCATTCCCTCGTGCTCTCCCTACTGGAATGCTCGGTGGAACATTTTAAGCTTTGGAAGTGTTCTTTTCTGAGCTCAGCACGCATTTTAATTCTGCGCTGCCGGCCAGGATTGATGTATGTGAGAGGAGAGAGCTTTAAAACGCCTTTGGATGTGGTTTCCTAAAAGCTTATTTAGTGTGTGAATTGTTAAAAAAATAAAGAAAGAAAAGGAAATGTGTGTATCATGCTGGGCCATGCACAGTTTTCAGGCACATCTTACCGATAAAAAAAAAATAAAATCTTTCCTGCCTGTTGAATTTATGGCTGAGATAGCCAGATTACTAGAAACACTTATGTGTTTAATCTTTTCATGTTTCGAGCAGGAGAAGGTAAGGCAAGGAAAATGCTATGGAATTGCTTTTTGTTTTGTGGAGACTGTAAATTCTGTTATGGAAAATGTAATAAAGAAGCAGCTTAAACAAAAAGAGTGGCTGTGTGAAATCGCAACATTTCCATTGGGTGAAAACAAATCCTAACTTTATGTACATTTCCCTGGAGAGATGTAATGTGAATGCTTACAGCTGTTTTTAGTTTCTTATTCCCTGATTAGGTTTAAATTAAAGGAAGGATGTCATATTGAATTATGAAAAATTACTTATTTTGCGTATTTTGGTTTATATGTACTTTCTATCACAGTCTCACTGTGGCATTCACAAGGACCTACTGAACATGTGCACACACATAATATTAAAAGTGGCTGCAGTGTAGTGGTTCTGACAGAGAAATGTATCCACCTTCCACCAGGAAGGGAAAACTACCCCACCATTCTGAGCCTTCCCCTGCAAGACAAGTTGGTTGGTGGCTGAGAAGGAGGGGCTGTGTCTTACTCAGGTGTGAAACCTCACCTGCAGCACCCTCTGCTCCAGGGGGTCCTGCTGAGGGGCCAGAGCCCAGAACAATTTTGCCAGCCCAGATCAGAGAGGACAAGTTCCCTGAGATAGTCAGTGTGTCCAAGGCTGAACAATACCTGGAGCAAGCTGAGCAGGAGGGAGAAGGAGCTGCCTCAACCCTCTGTGCCATTCCTAAATGCAGGCTCTTTATTTTATGTCTGCTTTCAGCAAGCATTCAGGCGATCCAGCATCCCAGAGGTTTGAAATTTACTCTCTGGGGAGATTTATGTCTTTCTTCCACAGAGAAGTGCTTTTTTTGCTGGATAGAGAAGATGGTATTATATGACTTACCTAAGTAGTCACAGCTATTGGTGCAGCTCAGACTGGGTGCAGATTTGGTTCTGGTACAGAGGAAAAGATTAAAAGAACTTGCTTCAAACAACTGGCACACTCAAAGTCTTTGTATGACTGTGTACAAAGGCAAAAAACAATTTGGAAATTGGTTTTAAAGCTTTCTATGGGATACTTCTGTTCTAATTTTTCTAGCAAATTATCAGCTCTGCAGGAGTTGTAAGACATAAAGGATTCATTAATAAAAATTACTCTGGCAAATAAATATGTATATATATGTAAGCACATACATTTTTAAAGTACAGAATTTAAAATTATGAAAAAAAAAGGAAATTATATGAACTGGACAGAAAAAGTGCTGATTTGAGTGATGGTGTTTACAGAGCTATGCTGTGTACCTGCAGCACATCATTTGGGGTTGGGATCAAAAGGGAAGGAGTCTTGCAGGAACTCTGTGCCTGGTGGGTGTCTGTAGTTTGCACAAATGAATGAACAACTTGCTAGCACAGCCTCTCCAGCTCAAGATGCCTTAATGTAATCTAGAGATGCAAAAATAAAAATGCTGTCTTGCTGCAGCTGGAAATCATGCTCCTCTTAGATGTGCACAGAACTGAACATCCCATCTCTGTGCTGCTGTGATCATCTCTCCTCTTTTTCCTTCTCCAGAAGAGGTTGTTCATACCACGCTATGTTTTTCAGTGGAGGACAAGGAGCCTGCTGATGACCTGCAGGGTAATTGCAATAAAAAAGGTAGGATAATATTCTTACAAGTGGGATTCTCAAAGCTAGCAGGTAAGGGAAAAGGAGGATAGAGACAAGGGTGTGAGAAGGAGTTTTGCAATGAGCCTCTGGGCATCCTGGGGAGCAGCACCTCTCAGGTGTGTTTGCCTTGGCTTTCACTGGGCTTCCCCAAATGTTCTGTCCCCCAGTCCCAACTAACATTAACCCTCTCTCCTTTAAAGACAGGATATTTGGGTCAGGTCTGCCACTGAGGAAGGGGAGACCACCCCTGGTGGCACTATGGCACAGTGGCATAGTCTGGTGGTAGGGGAGCTGCAGCCTGTTCCAGAGCATCCTGGTGGCTGAGTTCTCCTGCCTCAGAGCCTGGGGAGGAAGAGGATGGAGCAGGATGTGAGATGAGAAAGCTGCTGGTCGCCACTGAGCTTTTTGAGAGACACTGCTTTAAGAAAAAAATAATAATTATGGCACTATTATACAGCAGAGGTATATGGCCATATCCTTATAATTAATTACATGACTTAATGAGTAATTCCCCTGCCCTACCATTCTGTCTAGAACAGAAAGAAGTTAAAACTTTTCAATGTGCTTAGAAACATCTAATCTGATGACTCCTTCAGTGACCATTAGCACAGCCCCTGGTTTTCATCACCCCAACTAAGGAACAATCTGAAAATTATGACAATTTGCCAGTCATAGTGTGTAACACTACTTTGAATTCTTTTCAGTCAACCTAAAGTCCATCTTTAGGTTTGATTCATGCCACAAGGCACTGGAATCTACACAGCTTCTTCATGGTCCTTATCCTCTAGGAATTAAAAATGTTTTAATGTATAAGCTGTCATGCCTTATCAATGTGTTATGCATCAGCTCTCTCCTGTCTGCTGGTCTAAAGACATTTGGATATCTGTAGTCTCCAGCAACACCTTTGTATATTAGTAGTAGTAGCAATAATAATAATAATAATAATAATAATAATAATAATAATAATGGATTCAAACAGGCAGTTGTTTTTATTCCTGGGGAAAGGGTGACTAGCAAATCACATTCTCACCCAGAAATTTCCAGTTTCATCGTGCTTTATCAGTGGATGTATCCCATCTGACATCGACTCAGAATATTTCTGTAGCGTTTTCCCCGCTGTAACATGGAGGCAAAAGAGACATCTGCTTCTCAAATGTACATTGTAAAATTAAATACCTTTCTATTTTGAAGCACTTTAGTGCAATATGAACAGGAGCCATAAAAGTACCTCAAACTGAGTGAAAGAATCTTTTATTATACACATTTTAGAAAAAAAGCCCCTGCAGAATAGACAATGGATACTTTATCAATTTTCCTACCTTCCTTTTTAACTCAGTTATGAGAGATATAAATTTATAACTTGACTACACTGATGCTTTTTTTTTTTAAATTTTCTTTGCATATCTGAAACTTATTGGAACTTCCATGTCTCCTTTCAATCAGATTACTTTTTCCTATCAGTCTGTGATATTTTGCTAAGCAAATGGAATATCCTTGAACAATACCACTCTTTAGTCAGTCAGGTCATTGATTTATTTCAGCTTTGTAAAGCTGACACCTTTTCAAGTTCCCAACGTGCACATGGCAACCATGTTTTGTCTGCACACAGCAAATGCAACTGGGTTAAAGTCACTAGTACCACAGCAACTCTAAATTTTTGAGATCAGTGGGTAGAACTCTAGCCTTTTTCCTGCTCAGGAAAACGGGGCAATGGGAAAGAATGAGTAAAACAGACAGGTAGTTGCTCTACACACACGCATGTGCAAAAAGAGAAAGTTTTAACAAATTTCCCTCTGCTTTTAAAACCTGGATTTGCTCCTGCATGTTCTTGGCTGAGATGGAGGCCACGGATGATGTTGCTCCTGTAGGCCGTAGTTCCCTGCAGACCCTAGTCTCAAAAAGGGAAAACAGAAACAAATTTTCCAGTTCCAACTACTCAATTACACCCTTGCTGTCAGGCGAGGTGTTCCATGAAGTGGGTTGGTGTGTTTTGGACGTGTCACTGAGTGATGCATTTAATCAAGAACACCTTGAAGTTGTGAGCCTTGTTTTCATTTTTTTCTTTTTTTTTCATTTTTCCTTCTTTCCCCATTTTTATTCTTCTCTCTTTTTCCTTTTTCTGTTCCTCTTTCCTCTGTTCTCTCACCCCTCTTTTGCTTTTCCTCTCTCTCTCTCCTGAACAGCTGAATCCATTGAAAAGTAAATCCCCTCCTTCAATTACTTTAATATGCTTTCATACCATGTTTGCTCCACTTTATTTCTCAGCTTTGTTATTTCCACTCCCCAGTAAAATCTATCACCTTTGAGTGAGTTATTTGCTTTTCTGGACTGCAGCAAATGCCACCCACTCTGTTAAGGTCAGGCTCCAGCTCCTTGACTTCTCTATTGTTCCGTCCCTTCCTTACCCACTCTGTCATTGCAGCACGACAGCTCCAGCTGGGAGGGCAGGGAAATCACTCCCTCAAGAGCAGTTTATCACAGCAATAAATGTTATGTGTTTTACTAGGATGCCATCAAAGTTCACCATCACACCATCATGCTGAAGTAGAAACAATTGTTTCTTTTATTCATCTATTATATATATTTTATTGGGTAGGTGTCTATATCCTGCAGAGATCAGCATCCTGAAGGTACAAGGCACTACTTTGAGCTTCTGCTGTGTTGTGAAAATCACAAAATTTGCAGTGAGAAGCATCATAATATTTTAAATTAATTACTCCTTCTCAGTTTTCTTCCTGTTCTCCCTACTGCCTGGGTTTTAATTACTTTGTTCACATAGGCGTCTCCAAAGTCACATCATTAAACAGTATTTGTGACCCTTACATTTCTTTCAGGTTATTTGCTTCTTTTTATGGTACTGCCTGTGCCAGCTCTGTTAACTTCAAAGCATAAAAAGCCTGAAATTTTTGTGATTGCAATTGGTACTCAGCAGAATCTGGCCAGTCATCTGAATTGATCTGTCATTCATAAAACTAAATACTTTAAATTTTTTTTTTTTTTTTTTTTTAGATACAAGAGAGAAAAGTGAAACCTTTGTGCTTACATTCCCTCCCCCATCTTCCTACTAAATATTGATATTTCCTCAGCCAAGAGAGCTTAATAAAAACTGAGAATACACTTTACTACATTAATTTCATCTGGCAGAATTGCTTGTAGCAATATGAAAACAAGTTGTTGAATGTGTGACAAGGTAATTCACTGAGCACTAAAGGAAATTGCTAAAAACAAAAAGAAATTTGTTATACTCTAAGCTCTCAGTGACATATGAGAGCTCCAGTATTCTGTTGGGAAAAATGGTCAGCAGCCTTGCACTGACATATGTTAGGTATCTCTATTCCCTGAAATGCAGGTTTGGATTGACTGAAACTATCTGAGGCTTTAGGTTAAATTCCTAGCAATGTTTTCAGTCAAGAACATAATGGAAACATTTGAAAAGGCAGAATATTTAATTTCAACATTTTTCTGCAGAAACTCCTTTCATTTTTAATTTTTTGAACTTTTTTCCTTCAGAACACCGTGTGTCTAAATCTGGCCCAATTTAGTGAAGAGAAAGCAACACCCAAGTCCAGTGTTTGTAGAACCTCCTCTTCATCTCTCTCTGCCCAGGCACAGCAGGATGGCAGCTGCTCTCACTCCCACTGCTTACCCTCTCCTGCCAGTGGCACTGCAGTTACCAACAATGATCAGTGCAGAGACAGCACTGAGGCTGCCAGTGCTCCTTGAGAGACCTATTTCACCAGGAAATAGAGGCTCAAAGTCAAGCTAAAACAAAGCCAGAACCTCTTAAAATCAATCACTGGGGACCTTTGTAAAGACAGATCAGGGATTCAGTGATAGGGCTCCATCCCCCTGTCCCCAGTGTCAGGCTAGGTACCCTTGAGAAAACAAAGTACTACTCTGCTTACATACTGCTGGAACTTTAGTTTTGGGACCACTGTATGGTTTATTTCATTTTCTGTTATACAGAAATGCCAGCTGCAGACAAACTGGGGAAAACTCTGACTAATGAACCTTATCATGTATATTGAGTCTGCAAGAAGAAGAAAGGAGGATGCATCACTGGGGGATGGGACTCACCTTCAAAGAGGTAAATATCAAGTGCAAAAGCAGGGGATCGTTAAATGAGGAGATACAGCAGGGCTGTTCATGTTGGTGTCCACAGCTGTTTTCCTTCTCCTCTTATGATCAACGTTCACTTATTGATGACTGCTTCAACTGCATTAAAAACATTTGATTGAAAGACAAAGAAGGACATATTTTCCTGCTGCATATTTTCCCAGGTTTGAGGGTGTTCTTCTGATGGAGATAAATATTTGACCACAAATATTGTAAAAAAGTTGTGTCCTTGCCTCTATTCTTCAAAGAAAGAATGCTGACTGAGGGTTTACTCTTTGGTAAATCAAAGCAAGTGTAAATTCTTGAGCCTAGGCTCAGTTTCCTGGGTACATTCCTATTAGGACATAGTGTGACTTCCCACCACCTTGGCTGTTGAGCAGCTACTGACATGTAGTTCCAGGACCCAGTCAGGGTTTGGGACTGTTTCCTGATGGGTAGTTTGGTGGTAAGCAGCTAGAATGAGAACAAGAGCTGGATGAAGTTTTTCAGGTGAGATAACTCAACATTTGCCTGGCACTGACTTGGGTCATTTCATGGTTTCCGTGGGTTCAGTCAGCGCAGCTTTGTCTTCCACCAAACTCCTCAACTTGGGTTCCAGAGGCCTTTGAGTGTCTGCAGAGTTAGTGCAGTTTTGTATGGATGAAAAATATATATAAACAAAGAATGGATTCATTTATTGTAGTCAGATGAAACCAAAGTCAAAGAGACAGCCTCTTGCCCATCTCAGCCAACTGCAAAATGGGAGATTATTTAAATTTGGCACATCAGCAAAGCTTTACAGTAAAGGCATAAATGGTTGCAGGCCCTCTCTAATGCCTTCCAAAGCCATCAAAAATTGACTTCCATTTTGGTTCCCAGAGACCAACAGCTTAATGGTTCTGGGAATATGCAGGTGCTCTTCTAGTCAGCTAACTTGTGTTTCATTAGGTTTGAAGTGTTGCCCCTGGTCAAGAGGGTGTCTTTGGCTTCCTGTGTTGAAAACCTTTTCACATCCCTTCCCTGTGTAACAAGAGCTGTTCAATAAAATTTTGCTCTTCCTGCCATTACCTTTTAGAGCTGTGTTACAGCACATCCAAGGTAGCTCACTATGTTGAGCCCCAAAATTAAAAACAAACAAACAAATTATGTAAAGCCTTACAAAGCTTGTAGTCCTTCTGCATAGCTGTGCTATCTGCAGCTCAGACCTCTGCCTCCTCGATATGAGCATGTTTGGTTAAAATAGTGGGGTCCAAATGATAGATGGAATGGCTGCATCATATCTTGGGAAAACATTTAAAAGGGTGTTTTGTTTCTGTGAGCACATTTGGGGTTTGATGTAATAGAGCTTGCAAGAGTTGATATAGAGGAAATTATTGCTTCTCAATAAAATTCTCCATTTTTATTGGCTCACATACAGAGAATGGCAGCCAGCTGATAAAATAGTTGGTGGAATTTTCTTTCCATCTAGCCATTTGCTGCTCTACAGCTATGAAGTGTGTCCTTTTTTAAAATTGGGCAAAATTAAGGTAGTTTGAAAGCATTTTGTGTTTATCATACTACTCTTCATGTGGAAGTCTGCATACTTTGTGCTTTAACTAAAATTTTGTCTTTTAAACCTGCTGGCTGTGACTGTAAAGTAAAAAAATAACCATAAAAACATAATATAAATCTCTTATCTATGTCAGATACTTACTGGCAAAGTAAGATGTATATTCTGCAAAAGTATTTTTAGCTTTTCACATCCTATATGGATTCCTTATACAATGTCTAGTTAAGGAGATATATGTATACATATACATATATATATACACATAGTACAGCATAGTATTGTAAGACAGAAACTGTAAACAACATTTGCAAAATATTACTTCATCAGGGCCACAAAAATCTAGAAAACAGATCAGCTCTACTATCTTCCCCAAGATAAACACAGACTTCCTCAGAAATTTAAACTCTGCAGCATAACTTGCATTTACTAATAACAATTCCTTAACTCTCCAGAATGGAAATTCTTCCATTTCCTACTCATTTAGTTACTGGAAAGTATGAAACATTTTATCACATTAAACTGTAGGTGTTTGGTTGTTTTTTTTTGGTTCCCAAGGGGGATTTTTCTGGCCCTAACACTTAGGATTGATTCTGAAGTGTTAGGGCCAGAAGAGGACCTAGCTGGTGGAGTTTGAGGCGCCTGCTCTCTGGAACAATTGCCATGCTCTCCATCCTCCCAGGCTGTGCACAGAGAAAGCTGGGTTGCCCTAGGAGAGAAGCCCCTAAAGTCACCATCTGGCAATTTGCACTGTTGCTTGTGAGGAATCAAAGCCTGGCAACAGGCTAGTTTGTGGTTTTGTGGGCTTCCTGCAGCATCTTCTCTGGGCACTAATTTCTCTGGATGCTAGTTTCTCTGTCTGGTTGACAGGTGAGCTGAGTCCTCCTGAAATCCTGGCAGATATAGCTGCCAGGGAATTTTAAAAAGTTTTAAAAAGCAGGAAGACTGTTGAGCTTGATGCTACATGGCTCAGCTGAGCAGAGAATCACAATTTTGTACCTAAATAAAAGTGCATCACCTGACCTCTGATTTCCATGCTATTTCCTGACCTGGCCTACCACTTCAGTGGCATTTTGGCTAGAGTGCAGGAGGTGCTAAGCTCAGCTGAGTGAAAAACTGATTATCTGTGGCCAAGCAAAGCAGTTCAGTGCCGTTCAGATCAGACCTGATAAGTTGTAGGGGTACCAGGGTACTAATGTATTACATTCTGGGCAAGCTGCAGCTGAAAAAGGGATCTAACAGTGGGGACTGAGATGTCTAAGCCCATTTCTTGTCTCAGCCCTGTCCACTGCTTTTGTACTACTGACACACTGAGCCTATCCACTTCTCTGTCGCTGGAAATTTACAAAGTGCCTTAGCTTTCTCATCATTACCCAGTCTGGTTTGCTGATCACAGGATGCTCCCTCTGGAAACTTCTGTTGACTAGATCCAAGGTGGAGGGGAAACCACACAAAGGTGATAGCAATCATTTTCATATCACCATGACTGGTCTGTCCCCATAACCATGGAAGAGGCAAATCCTCTGACTGCTCCTGCAGAGGCTGGAAAAGAGTACAGTGATGGGGGAGAGCCTTAGTTATGAAAACCGTTTATTTTAATGTGCAGTATTCCCTCCACAGAAGGCCTGAGGGACATGCTGATGTGTTGGCATGTTTCCAGCTGGTGGGTGTGATTCACCTGACTCGCCCCCTGAAGTGTATGCACATAACATCCACACATTATGTGCATAAATCAACTTTAACCTGAAGAATGGGAATTATTTGTTGTCAAATGAATGTGAGCCGTGAAGAACCTGCAAAGTGTATTATAGCAGTCCTGAATGTTTGTCAGGTTTCCAGAGGGTTACGCTGTTAGCTGGAAATGTCTCGTTGTTCAGTTCCTAGAGTTTTCCAGGCCTAAAGTCTCCTTGTGTGAATTGTCAAACGTATCGTTGTCACCAGAGACAGCTGGCAGAGGAAATAATGCCATGAAAGAATCAAGTGATACAGCATTTTTGCAAAGCCTTTTACAAATCTGTATTAAAGCCAGTCTTTTATTTCTTATTAAATTAGCATCATACTATGCTGAAATTTTTATGTACTAGTTGAAGAGTTACAGCTAAATCTTGTTATGACTCATTATGGCAATATGCAGCAGCATTGACCCAGACTTGTCTCCCAGTCCTCCAAATCTTATCCATTCCACACTTGGTTTACCACAAAAATGGTCTGCATTACTATAAGCTTAAAACAAGAGGACACACTTTAACATCTATTCTGTGTTTCCAATGTGCAATGATGGTTTAGTTAACAGGAAGCAGATTCAAGCCTGCCCCAGACACACTGGCAATTAGGCATGTATCAATTCTCCACTCCGCCAGAGCACAGAGTGAAAGGAGATATCCTTTCTCTGGAGTGTGGAGAGAAACAATTATGGATCCTAGGAAGTATTTAAATGGAAATAGTAGATTTTGAGTAAACTAACTGTAATAATGAAATTCAATTCTGTGATGCCCACTGCTGGGAATCACTTCCTAACAGGAAGGTATAAAGAAAATGGAGTCCTCTCTCGGGTGTGCAGAGCAGAAGGATGACAGGCAACAGACACAAACTGGAAAACAGGAAATCCCAGCTCAGTATAAGGAGTTGTCAGACCCTGGAGCAGGTTGTACAATCCCTGTCTTTGGAAATACTGAAAACCTGGTTGGAAAAGGTGTTGACTACCTGCTCTAACAGCCTTCTTTGAGCAGGAGGATGTTCTAGGTGTTGCCTTCCAACCTACGTGTTCCTCAAATTGCATCTGTGCAAGAGCTGCATGTCCTGCAGCGCTGGACACCATTGTTGCTGACACCATTCAGTGAAGAGTGGGGTGAATCAAGGTTGTTTTGATTGGAGTTTTCTGATATATACCTGAATGATCTCCTGGAGACGAAGGGCAGGTAGTCAGATGGGTATTGGTTTCTACATAACATTGTTTTAGAGAGAGGGTTTTTTTAACTTTTAAGTATTTTTATTAATGCACTTATTCTTCCTTCTGCCTCCTTTAGTGAGGTCTAAACTAGAAGTAAATATATATTTTTGATGCTTGTAGCCAAAAACTATGTCAAATGTGGTTGGGAAGAAGATCCAGCTACAGCCAAGAGACAAAATAACTGTTGTGAAAAGACACAGGAAGACGGTGAGGAGGCAAGAAGTGGCAAGAAGTGCAAATAGAAGAGACTGCCATGGGTGGTAAAGATTCAGTGCTGCTTGTTATCTCCTTTGCATTTCTACAGTGCATGCTGTAGCAGAGTGCAAGAGCCAATGGCGCAGTCACTGAGCAGTTGTGTGGTGGTTGCTGCTGACCACAGAATCACAGAGTATCCTGAGCTGGAAGGGACTTGCAAGACTCATTGAATCCATCTCCCGGCCCTGCACAAAACAGCCCCAAGAGTCACACCATGTGCCTAGGAACCTTCTCCAAATGCTTCTTGAGCTCTGTCAGGCTTGGTGCTGTGGCCACTTCCCTGGGGCCTCCCAAACACCCTTTGGATGAAGAACCTTTTCCTGATACCCAAGCAAAATCTCCTCTGACACAAATTCAGGCCATTCCCTCAGGTCCTGTCACTGGTCACCAAAGAGGAGATATCAGTGCCTGCCCCTCCTCTTCCCCTCACAAGGAAGTTGTAACTGCAATGAGGTCTCCCCTCAGTCTCCTCTTCTCCCGGCTGAGCAGACCAAGTGATCTCAGCTGCTCCTCATATGGCTTCCCCTCTGTGCCCTTTGGACATTCAAATGATGCCAGCAGATTGTCAGGAAAGTTTAGACAGTGGAACTAGACAATGTGATTCTTTAGAGCAATAAGTAGTATTTTAGTAATTGCTTTCAGAGTGAGTTCTAAAAGATGACTTGTTACTGCCCGTACAGGGTGTATTTCTCATGTTAGTCTTATTGGAAGGAGCCTCAGTTTGAGGCACTGGTGTAGTACTTCTGGGCTTGGCTGATTGTTGTTCATTTCTTCAATAGATTTGGGTTAATATCACTGGCTTGCTTCAAGCAAGCCTCCTTAAAACAATGCTTCTGACAACTGAAACACTTACAAAATGGGCATTTAAAAACTATTATAGTCCTAGTAATGTAAAGAGCAGTGGTTTCTTTTTTTTTTTTTCTTCAGATACATATTCACAAGTGTATAGGGATGTCATTTATGTCCTAGACACATTAATTTCTGATTTTTCCTTTAACTCTCTTAATTGGAAGAAAGTATGTTGCTGCTGATTTATGAACTCTTCAGAAGTGCCAGGGATCATTTTAAATGTACACAGCTGCTCTGCAGTAGTTTAACTTGGCAGATAGTATTAAACCATTGAATTGTGTCATTTATTTGTGTATGCACACAATAAGTTCCTTGTGCAGGTTCTTCAGAAAAAGTCTCAATGTTGATTCGGAAATGTGGCCTAAAAATAACCTAGCCCCATGATTTATTGTTTTGGTGCTTGTCTCCAAACAGTCCATCTAAAATGAAGAATGAGATACCGTGTATACCCCAGATAAGGCAACGGAATGGAAACCATCCGTAAGAGGAGCTATAGACCAAGGTCTGAAACAGAAAAGTTCCCAGGGTGAATGAGCAAGACACACGATGGGAATCAACTCGTGGTGCTGGCATTTGGGAATGCTGCAACTTATTTCAGTGCTAGGCAAGGGAGTGCATGACGTTGTGTAATGAGAAAGAGCAGCAGTCGTGACAGCAGTATCACTGGTGGTGGTGGAGTATAAATCAGGGCAGTTTACTCTGTCATTCCATTCAGGGCATCATAAAAGTAACACCTGTCATCTGGAAAAAATCTAAACTCAGAGAATAATATAATGCATTTTGCATGAATGTATAAAATCCTACAGTACCAGAATATAAAACACTTAGCAATCGGGTCTTTATGCTAAGGGGTGACATCTGCAAATATATTACATATCAATACTATGTGACTTGATTTATATCCTAAACTATTCCATGGGGGGAAAAAAAAGTAGCAGTATAGATTCTATTATATCTCTAAAAAATAACTTTTTAGGCCATGATACTAATCTCTTTGATCCACACCATTTAATGTATTGGAAAGCAAAAGAACTTCCCTTTTTTCTCCTTTGGCTGTAAAATGGGCTGAAAGCAGCCTTCAGGGAATTGTAGATTCAGTTACATCCTCAACAAGAGAACCTAATGGGCAGTGTTTAAAGACTGATTGATAGACATCATCTCTTGATGATCATAGCAGAACTTTTTGGGCTGCTGATTGCAAGCACAGACATTCTGAAAAGCAAAATTTATGCCTGCCAGGCTTTTTGCCGCGTTTTGTCTCCTCTTTTCTTTCCTCCCCTCAAACTAGATTTCAGCAGTCAGACCTTGAAGTCAGTAACAATGGCCAAAAAGCCTGAGCCAAAGACTATTATCAGCCATGCAAGTTTCAAATATTTTTCTTTGGTAAATGGTCTAAAATCAGTTTATCTAAGCTGCAGCTACAGCCCCACTAAAATGTAGACTGAAATATTTATAGTTGTTACAAACACAGTATTTTCAAAGCAAACTTCTTACAGGCCAATGGCTCAGATACTCCACGAATGGTATCTTGCTCTTCATGGGTAAAGTTGTGTACCACAGTCTCAGGAACCAGTCAGCAAACAAATCCCAGAAAGCACCTTTAATCCTGAACAGGACTACAGTTCCTTTTTCTGGAATGTCAGATTTACAGCATTGGCATTATGGCACACTGATAACTTGCAGTTAATTGAATAATGACCTTATTTAGAACAAAATTTTCTTTATTCTGTGGACTGGCCTGTGATACAGATGGGGTATAGCCATACCACAGACTAGAAAGCACTGCAAAAGTCAATCCTGCAAGAGAGCTTGGTCTTGGGTAATTATTCTTAAGGAAAACTCTTCAGAGAAGAGCTCTCTTCTCCAGGCACAGAAGGTAGATGACAGTGTTATTCCCTTTGCCAAAGACAAATTCCACTTTTGTATCAGTGAAAATCCACATTAACAAGAATAAGAAGACTTAAAACAGCTTTTTCTTTTTTTCTTCTCCCCTATGGTCAGCCTTATAAAGAGGCATATAAAACACAGGATGTAGCCTTACTCTTCATAGATACTTCTGCTTTTTCAGTGGTGTGGTCTGAATACCTTTTGGTGTGTTTGAAATACAAAGGCAGATTTTGCTGCTCTAACTTGCTTCTAACCTGGTACTGAAGAGGGACACACTTTTGACCATGATTCCAAAGCCTGTCAAATATCCCACTTTGGTTTAAACATCTTTCACCAATCTGAATAAACTGGATTATATGTCCTAGCATCCTAAAATATTTTGAAAATTCTCTTCTTTGGCTTTTCAAATAACAATATTAATAGTAATTTTAAAATCTCAGCTTTTACATGCAAACCAACAAAACAAAATGTTATTTCTTGTGCAGAAGTGAGAAAAATCAAGAATCAATGTCTTGGGAGGGTGTTAATGTTCTAATTTGTGCCAGAGTATATTCCTGGAAATTTTTATTAGGAAGAATCTGAGAGTACCAGAGGCAAACAGTAAGACCCTGACCCTGAGAGAGTTTTAGTAATGCAGTTATGCTGCAGAGACTCTGCTGTCTCCACCTGGAGATGTCAGATGCAGATCAGTGGAGTTAAGCACTCAAATCCTGCCTATCAACTGAAAGTGTGATCTAGAAAATGATGGAGAAGACCTGTAAGCCAAGTGTCAGCTTAGAAACCACAATATCTTCAGATGTTAGGATAAGTAAAAAGTTCTAGTTTTGACAATAAATGTTGACAGTCCTAGGATAAGTATTTTAAAGAAGGAGAGAAACCCGTGCAGTTGTCATCCCTGCTGAGCAGAACCTTATTTCCCTGACCACTAGGAAAGAGCCTTGCCTGCTAAAGGCTGGTTCACTGAGTAGTTCTGAGCATGAGCATGCAGTGTTTTTACAATGAAACATAAAACCAGGCAAAACCCCACCTGGGTTCAGCTTTTTTTAATGAGATGGAAGTTCAGATTTGAGTTTACCAAAGATTGATGATTACTGGAGATGAATTTGTGGTTCAGGTTTGAAATATAAATCTCTGCATGCTAAAACACACATGCATGGCAGATATAAACTATTCAAGTAGGGAACTTGAAATGCTGAACTATTTCTTGGGCAAATAACTCTAAAACCTCATTTTTCCAATTCTTATTTTGTGTTCAACTGTATGTGAGTGGACACAGCATTTCCACAGAAATGGAATTGTGGTAACTACAGATAAAATAAATTGCTCCTCTCCAAAGGGCCCCCCCAGGTGTGTTTGAAAGGTCAGGCTAGAACCTTCTCAGCACTGCATGGTCTAAATTAGTCCTGAGCAAGAATTGCACATTAATCAAAATGGATGAAAATTTTCCATTAGCTGGAGTGATGGGGCTTGTGTTATGGGAGCAAAAGGAGGTGATTACTGCTCATCAGGCTGTATCCAGACCAAAATCTGCTCTGTTATACTGGTGTAAACCAGCAATAACTCAGCTAGGTATTGGAATTTATAGCACAATGCACTGGAAGTCAGAAACTGATCCACCTCAAAATATGTTCTTGGAAATTAACATTCACTGACCATTTTAACATCAGTATTACTATTGTAATAATAAAACTATATAACTAATTCAGACACCTGTTTGGTAGGCATGCTGCACAAACTAATGAAGTTCCATTCAGGGCACTGGAGAGCAGAGGGATTACTCTAAATCTTAAGTGCCACTTTTGGACCTTTTCATGCACTTTCTCAGCTCTGGATAAACAGCCTCTGAAAATCCTGCTGTCTCTCCTCTACTGCTGTCCTTTCCACCATGTCTGTAAAACAAGCCTCTTAGACCTGCTTCTCAGAATGGTAAATGACTCAGACAGTAAAGGTTCAGCAGAAGAGCATCATCTGACAATACCTGTGGTGCTGCCTCCAGGATCCAGCCCCACAGCCCCAAGGCCATAGGAAACTGGATGGGTTGGAGCTTGATTCACTGCACAGTCCTGAGGCACAGGTGAGGGGTCACAGCCTAATGAGTTAGTGACCAAATGCTGTGTTAGCATAACAATTTTATTTATCAACAGTGCATTAATCAAGAACTCTTTCAAAAATTAGAACTCTAAGACCTGATGCTCAGTGGTTTTAGATGTATGTGTTGAATCACTGTCAGGGCACAGCTGAAAATGATCTTCTGGACTTAATTTTGGGGAAGGAAAATCTGTGGAGAGTTGCTGTGTTGGGATCAGCTGTGTAGCTGCACTGGAACACTCCTTGCTTCCCTGAGAGCACAGGCCTTCAGCCAGGGAGCCTTCAGCTTTGTTATAACTGGCCAAAGCTTGAGACTTGTTATCATCAGGAAAGTTTGCACAGACTCATTTGAGCATAAGTGTCAGACCTTCAGACCCCTTCTTGAACCCTCCTTTTGTTTTTCTCCAGGTATTCCCTGCAGGATCTGGGGGTGGAGGGATTCCTTTGGCAAGCTGGCTGTTCCCAGCAGGCAGCAAAAGCCAGCTCACACCTCAGGAGGGACTGGAGATGTGCTCCCCCAGCAAACACTGAGAGTATATTCTCATTTACAGATCTTCAGCTGTAATGCTGTTCTGCTGTTGGAGATTAGCAGTATCAAAAAATCACAGCAAAATCAGATTTGGACAACTCTTGTTATCTATTATTTAATTTGTTAGTTTATTGTGTCTAGTACCATAGATGTGAGCCAGAAGAATAGAGTGTGTTTTGCAGTGAGACACTCATGCAGGACTGACAAAGTTATTGAGCATGGCTTTTAATAACAATAAAATTAGAAAGAAGTTTCATGAATACTAGTCCTTTCTTAAATGTTGCTATAAAGTATGCTGACTTAGCTATAGACAAATCATATATATATATATATATATATATATGTAATTTGTTATATATATATGTATGTATTTTTATATATACACATATATATATATAAAATTAAGAAAACAAGATACAGTCATTCAATAAAATTTGAACTTTCCATTTTTTATGTTTTTGCCCTTGTTAGATTCCAAAGAGCCAGACATTCCTTTCCCTTTATTTCTGTGAAAGCTTATATTTTATAAGTCAATAATCCAGCAGTCTTGGATTTAAATTCCTTGTTAAGCAGATTAATTCTTTATTCTTAAAACTAAATTAAGTTAAATTAAAGATAAGCTGAGATGTAGGAATTGCAAATAGTAGCTGTATTATTCAAGTATTGGCAGCTGCTCTTTTCCCAGGAGCCTTGTGATGCTGAATGTTTCTCAATGGGACTCCTATAACCTGTTCATATGTTTCATTTTGAGCCTTAGCTTTGCAGTTCTTTTTCCTCCTCAGTTAGATTTGAATGGATTGCTGATGTTAGTGCAAGTTGTGGGTCACTTCCTAGGCTCCTCTGGAAGTTGAAATTACCTGGTAATGAACAGAATTTTTTTAAAAATTAGAATATTTACATCCTCTAGTATCTTATAGTTGTAGGTGTTCTTTTTTTACTGGGGGTTTTATGGTTGTTCCAGAGGAGGTGGAAAGAGGTTTGCAGGTGTGAGAAGTAAATATCTTGTGTATCCTGCCCAAGGGCATGGCTGCACACTGGTTAACTTGGATAAATTAACCCAGGATCACATTGCTGTGACTATAGAGCTTCCTCTGTCTTATGGGTAGCTGGTTTCCTTCTCCCACAACCCAGCAATCTTTTCTCTTTTTTTTTTTAATAGATAGCACTAAACTTTGTGCTACACTCCACAAAATAATCTCCATCTTCCGGACACGTCAACAACTTTCCATTCTCCATCTCTTACTTCATTGTGGCCAAATGCCTTGCAGTAGATGAATAATGGGTTTATTCTTCCTTTGACTATGTACCTTTATGTTATCTCTTGGAATATTTTTGCTTTGCAGGCTGGCACCAAAACAAATTTAAAAGCATTAATGGAACTTCAAAACAAGCCACCTACACTTGGAAACCTTACTAGCAACTTGGTCTGCTTTATTTTGTTCATAATGTATTTTAAGATGTTTATCTTGGAAATGAGAACAGTGGCCGATTCCAGCTTTCATGGCTCTCATTAGTTTATTGCATCTAAAAATGACCACGGAAACTCAAATGTATTTCTAAGTACAATATTATGGTTCTACATATCTGTTTGGAATGAGGTTGGAGGCACAGCTTCCAAGCAAGCTGACTCTTTGCTTTGGTCCTTGCCCTGCCATTTAGGCGGGTGGAAAAGCAGCATACTGCAACACTCTGGATGTGGGGTGCACGCCCACTCCGAGCAGACTCTGGCCCATAACTGGATATCTGAGCAGAGTGAAACTCCTGTACTGAGTGTAAGGAAAGATAGAAACTCTCCAGAGTCACCCCCTGTCTTCTGACAGGTACATTTGAGGGAATTCAGGTCAATACCATCTTTGGAGTAAGTCCTGGCCCAACTTCCATAAGTCCCTCAGCACACTTTTTTTCCAGCAGCAAAACCCTTCATTAGATTAGCTTTTGAGGGAAGCAGCCTATGTTACTAGTGCCCTTCCAGAAGTGGAGAGCAACTTGCAAGACTGTTTTTTGCAGGCAAGGACAGAGCTGGGCATGAGCCATCAGATGTGCCAGCTGCTCCATATGCAGCCACCCTTTGGCCAGGAAAAGGTGCTCTGGCTTTGTGCTACCAAAACATCCTCCTGGAAGACTCTATTTCAATGGCATCTGTATCCTGAGAGCCAGAAGCTGGATCCCCTTCATGAGGTTTTTGTTGTTCCCACTGTTACTATGATAATTTTCATATTTTGAATAAAGTCCAAGAACATTTTGCATCTTCCCTTTTACTACAGATATGAACAGCTGTTTGAAAAGAAACTGATAAATAGATGAGATCTTGTGTGTTTTCCAAGTATTCGCTTAACTACAATGACTGCATTGGGAAAAAGCGGTTTCTGGACTGAGACTTGATTTGTAAATAGCCAAATTATGCAAACACTTGATTTATGATCCAGTGGGTAGTAATTTATTCAGTATCATGGGACTAGACTGCTAGTCTTGTATTCATTATTGATATACATAGTTAAAGGAAAATTAAGACAATTTTCTTCAGGAAAGCCTCTCTTCAAAGACAAATCTCAGGCTTGCCTTCTTCCATTGATAATTTACAATTACCCTGGAAAAACATAATTTTCATCTTGGGTTGATTCTCAAACCTTTCACTTTGGCAACTGGAATTCCCACTGATTTCTCTGATCTGTGGGGACAAAATTTCATCCATGTATATAAGCAAACCTGGGGGCAAGGGTTGTGCTGGTTTTGGCTGGGGCAGAGTTAATCTTCTTCGTGGTAGCTAGTATAGGGCTGTTTTGGATTTTTCTGGAAAGAGTGTTGATAACACAGCAATGTTTTAGTTATTGTTGAGCAGGGCTTGCAAAGTCAAGGCCTTTTCTGCTCCTCAGCGCACCATGACAGGAGGAGGTTGGGGATGTGCAAGGACTTGGGAGGGGACACAGCCAGAACAGCTGACCTGCACTGACCAAAGGATATTGCAGACCATGTGGTGTCTCAGCAGATAAAGCTGTGGGAAGAAGGAGGATGGGAGGGACATTTGCAGCGACGGCATTTGTCTTCCCAAACCACTGTTACATGTGATGGGGCCCAGCTTTGCTGGAGAGGGCTGAACACCTGCCTGCCCATGGGAAGAAGTGAATAAATTCCTTGTTTGGCTTTGCTTGTCTGCACAGCTTTTGCTTTATTTATTAAATTGTCTTTATTGCAACCCACAAGCTTTCTCACTTTTATCTTTCTCAGGTCTCCCCCATTCCAGCAGGGCAAGTGGGGAAGTGGCTGTGTTGCCAGCCAGGATTAAACCATGATACAGGTATAGAAGAAATCTATTTAATTCCTAATGAGAACTAAGAGCTCCTCTCTATCTGTTGTCAAGGATGTTGTTTCTCCTTCAACAACTAGTCCAGAATGACGTAGTCTTTAAAGAAGAATTCCAGCAGAGGTATTCAATCTGGAGTTATTTGTCAAATTAGTCATGATACTTGTTTGTAAGTAGTAACAAATGGAAAACTTCATGTTACATGCTAGAAGGAAAAATAGGCTAAATAATTCTTAAGCAATGTTCAGATGTCAGGCAGGAAATCCTGCTCACATGGGACTGTATCATGTTGCACACCTTTTTGGGGCTCTTTAACGAGAAAGGATTTCTGTTTCTTCTTAAATAATTCGAAGGGTTGTAGTAGAGAGGTGAAAGGATGCCTTTAACTCTGGTGTCTATTGAGGGCAAATTCAGGCAAGACTCATATTTCTGAGTGTTGTACAATCTTGGCTGACTGAACTGAGTGAATTTGGGGTGTAGCCTCACTAGGAGTGGACCACCTCAGCCTGACACATCCCAGGGGACTTTGTGGTGTGTCCTGCAGCAACATAGGTGAGAAATGTCTATGAGCCAAATGCACCATCCAGCCTGTGAGCATTGCCAGGAGATTTTGCTGAGGGGTGAGAACAGGTTTTTTGATACCCACAACAGCAGATAAGAAAAAGAGTGATACACAAGAGCACCCATATGTTATGTCACATGAGAGCAGAAAGGGTTCTTTACACGTCTCTACTGGAAGATGGAGCTGGGTCTGAAAGCAAAAGTTGTCAGGGCACTGAGCTAACCAAACATTTCTGGGGCTGGGTAGGGTATGTGTGCTGTGACTGGCAAGCGTGGCCCTGCAGGGCTGCTGCCAAGCCCAACAAGCCAAAGGACAGTCTGTGGCTCTTGGAGCTTTGCTGTATCTCCAGGAGTCAAATCCTCTAGGGGTGTCAGCAGCACCTGGAAGTATATGTCACAGAGATTTTTTGTGTTGGTTTGGTTTGGAGAAGCCATCCCAGCCACTACTGCTGCTGTGTGCCCCAATGCCCGTCCTGCCTTTGGGCAAGGAACTCAAGCCAGAGACGGTAGGGCAGCCAAGCATGTCAAGCACATCAAGGAGGAGTGGGGAGAAAAGGCAAATGGGAGCTTAATTTTTCAGTCCAGCTGTGAGCTGGTGGAGACAGGAAACTTATTCCTTTCCCCTGTGATGGTGTATATGGATTTGATACTAGGTAGGAACCTGACTTTCCCCTTGATTACCACCAGACTGGTGATGCCAGCACACTCCTGACAATTTGGGCAGAAGTTTGGTGTCCCAAACTGCAGAACAGCTGGGTTTTAGCTGAGAGTTGGGTGAGTGTCACATTAGCCTGGTGTTTTGGGGATCCTTGTAAGAGGGTGGGCCCTGTCAGGTAGACCAGGCACTGTATCACCCAGTTCCAGATCCTGTGCTCTCAGAAGAACATTAGGAAAAAACAAACTGCTGTAAGCACTTCTGAGTTCCTGAGCTGAACTCATTGCTGCCAGGGGATGATAAGCATGCTGAGGATAAGCTTAAAGAGCCAGGACCTTCAAGACATTAACAAACATCTCCTCAGCTTAGTCAAGAAAGTATAT
This sequence comes from Parus major, assembly GCF_001522545.3. NCBI lineage: Eukaryota > Metazoa > Chordata > Aves > Passeriformes > Paridae > Parus > Parus major. The sequence continues at coordinate 33,247,600 of NC_031771.1, forward strand.
TATCAGCACAACCTCTGCTGCCTCTGTTAAGACTGATTCAGTTACAGACATCTATAATATAAATTTCTAAATCTGAATTATCCTTTTAGAGTCCCTTTAGAGCAATTTGAAAGAAATATGCACTTTTAAGGAGTGGTTAATTTCTCTCCAAAGGAGTCAAACAAATGGATGACAGAGATTTGCATTCAAAGAGGAAGGACCCTTAATTGATTACCTTATATCTGTATATGTTTTGGTTCTTTTTCTGACTTCCTGTGCTGAGCATAAATGCTTTGTTAACACTGAGGGTCATGGAATCCACGAAGAATCCTGAAGCAGTTGCTCAATTTAAACAGAGCTGTTTAACTAAAGACCCCTCAATGTGTTCTAGCAAAGCACCATGTGAATATCTCTGATTTTCTGTAAAGCAATGTGATTACTCAGTGCAAGCCTGGATAAAGGCTGAAAATGCAAGATCAAATGCCCATCACTGACATCACAGTCAGCCAGACAGCCCAAAGGAACTTTTCACTTCAAACGTAGAGTTCTTACAGCCTGTTTCCATAGATGTGTGAAGGAAGTGGCATTCCTGCTTTGCCCATGGTTGTAGTCACTTGACAAGGGTCAGTTCTGGAAGCCATTTAACACCACGGCAAAATCACATTCCTCATGTCTCCTTAGATCTCTGCTGTGCATCCTAGAAAGCCAGTCCCTTGATCAGATTTAGTGACTAACTATATTCCCTCCTTCCCTTCCTCCCTTTTCTTTCCTTCCTCCTTCCCTCTTTCCCCCTTTCCCACTTTCCTCCTTTCTTCTCTCCCACCTCTGTTTCTTCTCTTCCCACCTGCCTGTCTCTGTGTAACCCAAAGAATTTAAAACAACATATTGATTTTTTCATAACAAATAAATAAAGGATGCTTCTGGTTCTTTCCCTGTGCTTCTGTGCAGTATCTATGTCATTCATCCCTGCTGTGTGGCTTCTGTTTTTCCTTAAGGAAACAAGTTATGTGTCTATGCAGCAACCACTGCATCCATCTTCACAATTTTTATTGAAATAAAGCACATTTTAACATAGCAACAACCTTAGCGTAGAAGCAACCCTATGACAATATTTTTTTTAGGTAAAAGAGCACATTCTAACTTCTAAACATTGGTAACATAAAAAGAAACAGAGAAAGTACATATCTATTCCCCAAGAGGATATTTAGAAGAATGATATATGAGTAGCAATGCAGGTACAAATAATGTGCAGAAAAGAATGGAGACAAAGTAAAAAAAAAAAATAAAAAATTGTTTGAATGGCAAAGAGCTCTTACTACAGTGCTATTTTTCTTGCTTGAAGTAGTTTATACTGAGTTGATGTTTCTTCCCACTTCATAGGATGCATGGACTACAGAAATTACTTTATAAGGGAACTCCACTCTCTTCACGCCATCATCAGACCTATAAAAATATTGGGCAGAACAACTTTGCTCAGTTCACGTTGAAGCATCGTACTGAGATTCTGAAGGTGTAGGTTCTCTCCCTGCCTCACCATCAGTCCAGTGCATCCCCACTTCACAGTATCTGTGCTGCATTTTCCCATCTGTAGACTGGGGATAACAAAATGACCAGTTTTCTGCAAAAGTAATAAAAATAAATACATTTTTTAAGCTGGCAAAGACCCTATGAAATTACATATGTTGTATTTTGGTGTTAAAAAAAAAAAAAAGAAAAAAGAAAAAAGGAAAAAAGAAAAAGAAAAAAAAAAGAAAAAAGAAAAAAGAAAAAAAGGAAAGTAATGCAGATTATAACAGCTAATGGAAGCAAATTATTTCTAGGACCAAAATATATCTTTGTGAGAAGACTGAAGAGTCCACATTTACAGTTTTTTGAAAGACACAAGTTTGCATGTGGATGGTGCTTGAATTTTGACTTTTGACTTACAAAAGACTTTAGCATTTTCAGTAATTCAGGAAGTGAATCAAGTATAAAGGTGTCAGAGTGAAAATTTCATAGGGGAAGTGACACAGAGGTCATTAGTCACACCAAAAATAATCAAGCCAAAATTCTTGAAATCAAGTTTTTTCCTGCAGAAAAGAAAATGTACAAGGACTAATGTCTGAATTTTTGAGCAGAGATGTTTTTGGTTAAGTTGCCTTCCCAAAATTTGGACAGATTTGGTCAAAATTAGAATTGAACTTGATTTCCAGCTCAGAATTTCCAGATACTCTCAAGCAGACACATACAGAAATAAGCTAATTTGTTCCTGTAGCTCCATTTTGCAACCTAGTGTGCAGCTCAACACACAACCACAAAAAAGAGCTTTCATTCTTCTGAAAATATGCCACTGGACAATTTACATGGCAACAAATTAACTTCACTCTTCATCTTCAAAGCACTCATCAAGCCTTCGCTGCTAGTCCACTTATATTTGTGACAACTTCCTACTGTAGGCAAAATTGTTCCTCTCAGTTTATTTGTGTCACAAACTGGTCTCTGTGAGGTGGGATTGTGCTGTTAGAAAATATCAAATACCCAGAGTGTACCAGCAAAGATGGACCTTACTTGGTAGCTTAAGATGCTTTTACTTGTTCAAATAACCCTGGTGCAAGGCTCACCTGACTTTCTATCTCTGGGTAAATGTAGGGAGTAAAACTGCTGCTTTGTAAGTCTCCCCAAGTTACTTGTTCACCAAAGTGCTGAGCTTTCTAACCTCTGTTGGCTGGAGACTGTAGTCAGAGTTAAAATTGCTTAAGCAATTGTAATCTTGATTAATATTTGAAATGAGTGCATCTGCCTGGCTTCCACCTGACCTGGCACTGAGAGCTGCGTGGGCTCTGGCCATTGAACTGGGCCGAGAGAAGTGAGCCAGCTCCAACTGGAAGTTGGTGGGGTGGAGTACACTGGAAACTGCTTAAAGAGAAAATGATTCTTTAATGGGAAAAGTGTGATTTTTCCAAGTAATTTGACCCGAGTGGAAACAAAGCTTGTCAGAGACTGTATTACGTGAAAATGTTTGCAGAATGATGTCAGTGTGTTAGCACTGTTAGCAGACAGTCGGAGCTTTATTCACAAAAAGGGCACATTTTCACTGCATGTAGTGAATTCATAAATGAGACTTTCTGTGCACAAGTGAGCCCCATGAAAATACAGCCCTTCAATTTTGGGGAAAAAGACATTTTTTTGCGTAGATGGGCCAAATTATTTTGTGACAGTCTGAATGCAGGTTATCAAAGGGCTTCCCAAGGCTTTTTCTTGGATATGAACCCCTCTGAGCAAAGGTACAGGGAGAAGATTGGAGCACAGGCTCAAAGGCACTACCCAAGGATCAGGTGCAGCCCACTGCTCTCATCACAGTGGCTCAGGTCACAGATCCCCCTATCTCTGCCTCCTGTGTCCTTGGCACTTCTTTAGGGAAATGTGTAAGAAGCAAGGAATGTATGAAGTGATTCGTTCTCAGATATACTGCTGTGCCTCTGACAGTCTCCACAGCAACCACGTCACACAATCTGCTCCATAAGACAATTGGAAAAAGATGGTTTGTTTGGGTGTTACCAGACCTTCCAGCTCAGTGACATTTTCTGCCAGAGATGATGAACTCCAACACAGTGTGGACAAGCAGCAAGCACAGGGTGAGGGAATTGGAGGGATGCTTTGAAGAACCTGGGAAGTCTGGAGTCAGTCTCAAGCTTGGAGGCAGGCAGCCAGCCCTCAGTAATATTTGGGCAACGCCCAGCCATCCATGCACACGTGAGTGGGAGTCTATGAGTGCAGACCCACACAGGATGGAACTCACAGTGCTGGGTAAGGGCAGGCACAGGCCACTTGGTCAGCTACTGTCTCTGTCACTTCTTTCAGGGCTCCTACTGTTCCTTGCCTCAAAACCAGCAGTAAGGAGCCTGTGGAGGAATTCTTCCAGGAAAATCTTCAGTAAAGCCTTTTAATTTTCTGAGCTGACCATTGCTCCTCCCTTTGGGAATGAGGAATGAATATTGCCTGTATCATTTTCAGCTTGCTGCCATCAGTTTCTGTGGAATAAAATAATCCCCTTTCCCCTCTGCTCCAACTTTTCTGAAAAGAAATGATATATAATCTGCAGGTGGTCTGTGGGATGGTCCCTTGCCGGTGATTTCATTTTTTGTTGCGGTGCAATATATTGCTATTGTTATTTGCACATCTTCAGTAGTAACATGCTAGGGAAATACGGATATTTTTATTAGAACAGGCTGAAGCATCTTAGCATTTGGGAATGATTTAGCTTTATGGTACTTGCTGTACCACAGGTTCATCGTACACATGTGCAAGCACATCTCTAACAGAAGGTAAAGCAAACTTCTCCAGCATCATTTCCTATGGTGTCCCATACAGGTTCCCATCCCGAGCTGTTCACTGGTGTCTGAAGCCTGATGCAGTAGTGCATCAAGTGATGTGACTAACAGCTGCCATGAGTTGTGTTGTAAAGGAAAGTGTGTGTAGCAGATTTAAATCCCTCCTTAATGCACATGTATTTCATTTAAAAGTCTGACAAAAAAAAAAAAATCAGCGTGTTCCTACCCTCACTGCTTAATTAGTTCTTATTGTACTCATAACCCATTTCCACTTCATTATTCATAACTGTCAGTTCACTTTTTTTCTTTCTTTCTTTAATTAAAATTGTTTAAGAGAAATCAGAGCTAGGCAAGGGTGCCTGACTTGCAGGCTTGGGGACCAAATTCTTACTGCATAGGTCAAGTGCAGTATAGGCAGCTGCAGTGAAAGCTGATCTCTAATAATCTGCCACAGGCTATGATTAAGGGAAAAAAAACAAAGTGAAACTGCCTCTGAACTAATTTCTCCAGCCAAATTTCTTCTTCCTACTTTGGTTTGACTTGTGCCTATTGTTACCTGGGTTCATTGCGTCAGGACTGGGCAGGAGAGCCTTGGCTCTCCGCTCTCCTCAGATCTTCCTGAAAGAGGGTATGAAAAAAACAAAAGTTAAGAGAGACCTGCGCAGCAACCTCTTGGCAGAAATCATGAGCCAACAGGCTTCTGACAAAAAGCCAGATCTCTTACTTGTATCTCTGTGCTTGTTGATCCATGGCACAACACTCGTGAAGGCTGGAAGTCTGTGTCCCTGGAGAGAGGACCCTGAAAATGGCAGCAGTGATTGCCCAGGAGCTAGTTCTGCTTCACAGGAGCCAGCTCTGCTCCACTTCTTTGCTTTGTTTGCCAGGCATTTGGGGAGACCACGTCAGGAATACCCAGGTGAGGTTTTGCTGGGAGCAGCTGGCGCAGATGTGGGACTCACACCGTGCCACCACAGCCTGAGCCTTGGAGCTCGGTGGGCAACAGACCAAAGGAGACAGCCTGCAGGGGCCATGGTGAAAGGGCCTTGGAGCTGGGGCACTTTCCCCACCTTTCATTCACAGTGGGGCTCTGAAAGGTGTTTCCAGACAGGGCAGCCTGCAAGGTGCTCCTAGTCATGGATAACAGGATGAGAAGCTGTGAGCACAGATAGCTGGGGACAGAAAGGCGAGCCCAGCCTCTCAGGGTGTCCCCCAGAGGAAAAAGGGTCTCTCCTCTGTTAATGCAGAGGAACAATGAGGACAGGTTTGCTGGGGGATGGACAGCAAGGCTGTGTGCAGGGGCTGAGAGGGAGGGAAAATGATGTGCAAAAATACATGTGGGAGAGGACAGCTATTGCTTTGCATGCAGCTCACTCAGTCCTCCGAGGGAGAGGCTCACACCAGCTTGCTGCCCATTTCCAAGTCCAGTTTACTGACCAGTGAAATTGCCTGTGCTGTATCACATACCCCTGTGGTACTGCAGCAGCTGAGGAAAATATTTCATCTCAGCATCTGGTGAAAAGCATCCCTCGTGAGGAATCTTTCGCTACTTTCATTTTCTCCTTCCTAAAATCCAAACGTGCCTGGTCCAGTAATACTGTCAAAGTTTTATTGAGGGATAAAGGTAGCAAGAGTTTATTGGCATAGGAGAGGTTTGACAAATTTGGGGATGACCAGGATTTAAATATTTTCTCTTCACTTTGAGATCCTCAAAACCAATGAGACTCTAGAGTCAGCATATTCCTTCGACCTCAAAAAATGAAACTGTTACTGTTGTAAAGAGGTAACTAGGACATTACTTGGCTTGTGTATTTTACAGTGAACACTTGTTTTTGTGCCTTCTGCACTGGCATAATTGGGCCACTGTTCAGGTGCATACTGCTCTTCAGGAAGGACACATAAGCATGTGTTTAAGACCTATGAAATCACCAGCCTTTTTTGCCTTTCCTAAATCAACAGGACTTAAGCATGTGCCTAAAGTGCTTTTTCCGAAATGGGGCCTTAAAGAGCTGAGTTAGCTTATCCACCTTCCTATTTAAGAGATGGATGTGGAAAATTTCCCAGATTATACATCTGCTCTTCCAATTTACATCGCAGAGAGTAAGGCTGAGTACAGAGGGAGCAGAAAAGGGGAAAGAAAAGTAAAAACAATCCTGAAGTGGCTGCCTGGCAAAAAGAAAGTGAAACAGCTGCCTGCCAGATTGGGAGGGCTGCATACTGTGTGCACCGTGGCAGGGCCATCTGCACGCCAGGCTTGCACCAGGTGCTGTATTTAGAATAGAAGGAGAGAGACTGTAGAGAGAAAGCAAGCCAGTTTACAGTCAAAGGGTATCTATCTTTTAAGTTTATCCTGATGTTTGGCCTCCATCTGATACATTCCTTTCTTTTTCTCCCCAAACTGTTACAACAGTAAGTCACAGAGATGAATAATGGGTTGAGGAAGGCCTCTGCCTTTTTTTTCTTTTTCTTCCCAGCACTGTGTCTTAGCCGAGCATGGAAGCCCAAAAAGAACTCCTGACATTTGGAGGTGTGAAATTTGAGGTGCCCCACAGACAAAAAGATTATTCTGCTACAAACCCAGCCTTTTTGGAGGAGTGACAGTTCCTGGGGGTGGCGATGCAGTTCGGGTGTGAGGAGCAAAGGCAGCTCTGTGCCTGTGGTTGTTCATACACTGCCCACAGCCTGCACCTTGCCCCCCTGCATGGGGAGCCTGCATTCCCTGCATCCATGCTGCCTGCATGGCCCAGGTGTGCCGGTCTCCCTGCACTGCTGGGGAGGATGTGTTTTCCCCAGCCATCACACCACTGTGTGGGTCAAGCCTCTAGTGAACAAAGCACCACAGACACAATCTTTGATCCTCCAGCTTTGACCATGATGTGCTTCTCATCCCAAACAGTTCAAGTAAAAGCTTTTTTTGTTAACTTTTGCTGTATTTCCACCCCCATTCCTGAAAATTTTCTGTCAACAGAATGAGGATTTGGCTGAGGCTGAAACAAAATAAAATGGGGACCAATCCCAATTATGCCACAGTCAGTCTGAGTTGAATGCAGCCTGACAGGGCAAAAAATTCTGCCCTTAAGCCTGAGGACTTTATGAGCCTTATCATAGCTGCTAGGCCATCCTTGTCTTTTTTACTTGTGCTTTACTTCCTTCCTATAAGTTTTAAAACTTTATCTGAACCTAGGCTGTTCTTTATATCACATACTCCCTCTTTGATTTCAAAGATGGAAGGGAAGTTATTTAAAAATAGGCTCCGTCATAGACAGCATTCTGGCAACTAGGCACGGAGCTAGACCTCCTAAATACATCTGTGACTCTGAGGGAGGCCAGCATGGTTTAACTTTTGAGGCACAGAAGAAAATCAAACTGTTTCACCATTTGTCTGGTGAGAGCCAGAGATGCCTTTGTACAAATCTCTTCATTTTGTTGTGCAGTTTAGGATTTTGTCTTGAGCTTTGCATTAACTCTGACGATGTATTAGGTATAAAATGGAATTCCAGTGAAGAGCACTCAGTGCTGATGGGGCTGGGTGGCCGGCTGGCATGCTGTGGCTGCATTTATACAGCTCCCTAAGAGTGACCAGAGCATTGCTCTGAAGACACTTAGCCGTTTGAAGCTGAAAATAAATAGATAGTAGGCTTTTATACCCAGCACAGGTCACCTGGGAGGGGACTGTTCAAACCAAGTTTTGCCACTACTCTACGGTTTGACCCATAGGATGAATCAGAACATCTTTTCTGCCTCCATTTCCCATCTGCAACATAACATTAAGTGCTTTGCAATCAAAGATTGAGAAGCTTAGTAAAACATAGATTATTATTACTTTGCACATGGCACAAGAAGCAAAGAATCAGTCCCAGGGAAACAGCAGAGGTGACAGCAACACATGGCTATCTGTATGTCATTAGCACTCCCGAGAGCCTCTGGTACTCCCAAAGCTCATAAATGGCAATATGAATGTTTCAAAAGTAACTTTTTTTAAAATGTAAAAGGCTACTTTAATTAAATGAACATATCTTTTCTCTTAGATCATAACCTTGGATCTCAATAAGTATGTTGGGAATTCAGAAGCATTAAAAAAAAAAAAAAGAGAGAACTATGTTCTTTTGTAGTTGGCAATTTTACAGGCTTCTTATATTAAAACAGATTTTCATTTTTTAAAAAGCAAGCTGAAAAACTTTTGCAATAAGACATTAAAAAGCATTTAGCATACTGGATCATCAATAGTGATGCTTCAATGCAGACTTTAAAAATAGCAGTTCAAATTTATATATAAACTCTCTTTATCTGCTCCCTTTTTGTTTGACAGATTTTTTTTTTATCTTTTGTTTGACAGAATCTTGCAAAAATAAAGGTATTGTGTGTCAATTTCTTATTCAATCTGAATAATAAATAGAAAAATTGGTCTTACTTTTTCATTGCTTAATCTACTGCCATTCCCAATGTTAAGATGATGAGAGCTTGGCCTTGTGGCGTAGGCTCAGTCTGAGATGGCACAGGGGCTTAGAGCAAGCAAGGGAGAGCAGAGTGGTTGCCTAGAGCCATGGGGAGGTAGCTGTGGGTTGGCAGACCCAGCTCCCCATGGTGGTGATCCTTTGGGGCTGGGACAGCACCGAGTGGCCAGGCTGCCAGAGTGACACCCAGCACAGGGCAGGCCCTGCACATGGCTTTGCTTGGTTATGGCATCAGCATGGAACATTTTGGGAAATACAGAAATTCGTCTTTGTCACCATCCCATAACTCCTTTCCTCCTAGATGTAGAAGATCTGCTGCTGCAGTCCCTTAAAAATAATAATGGTCAGAAGATGTTTCTTTGTCTCCTGCTGAAACCACATGATAGCCCTTACTTGTCTTTCAGACAGAAATACCACTGAATAATACAAGACAAAGATTCCCTTATTGCAAGCAGTAAGGTCCTGTCATCTGCATTCACTTTCCTACTTTTTATCTTCTTATAAATTGTCAAACTGCATCCTTTGCTGTGGAAACCAGGGAAGTACATGTGGACACTGAATACAACATTTCCCTGGGCTTCCCTGACTCATCAGGATTCAGGTCTGCACAGCACACAGACAGGAGTGTTAAATTAATAATATCATACTGTTGCTATTTTTTCAGGTGACCAGTAGGAGGCTTGTCAAGGTGGGTCTTATTTCCAGTTTAATTTTGGCTGAGCACTCTTCTTGTGTGTTCAGGATGCTCTTAACTATGAGTGGAAATAGAGGTGGCTTATTTAGTGCCTATCTTGACCTGGCAAAATCTCCTAATTATACAGACCAATTTTAATAGTTTGCTGAATACCTACTGTTGAGATGCCCAAAGACCTCTCACTACAGGCACCAAGAAATTGAAATCAGATTTGGATTTTCCTGAAGGGTCTGGTTTCCCACACCATTGCTCCACTAAGTGTCCCTTCCCATCATGTACCTCCCTCCTTCATCAAGAGAGGCTTATGAATCATGATGCTTGGGACCTCTTTAAGGCTTGAACATCAGCTTCAGAGGAGTTCATGCCTCTCTCCTGCTGGTAATCTGCTGTTCAGGACACAGATCTTTTTGCTCATCTTCAGTCATTACAGCTTGTGGGTCACTGCAGTAGCTCAGTTTAGGAGACCAGTGACACTGCCTAAATAGGAATCCATCTGCATTGTTTGCTGAACAGCTCTGAAGAACCTCATTTCTACAAGTCAGCTTGTTGGTAAATGGTAGCTAGTTCACGAATAATAACAAAAAGAAGTTGGATCTGCAAGTCTACAAATTATTTACTGTGTCCAGATTCATTTGCAACAAAGGGGTTGGGTGCAAGAAAATCTTGAACTTTGGCCAGAAATCCCTTCTTTTGTTGTTAGCAGTTACATCTGCTGCTCCTTTCTTCTAGTGCTACACGGACCTCTTTAATCCCTAGAATGTGTTCCCAATTTGATTGTATTTACATATATGTCTATAGCTGTGCTCAGAATACCAGCCTTACTCTTCATCACATTTCCATGCTGTATTAGGGTTTTGTTTGGATAATGTCATTTCTCTAGTGTCTGGAAAATTTGGCTTCCTGTGAGGTTTTGGAAATTGACTTCTTCCTTTATATATCCAGTGAGTTTTTAAAAATTTCTCTATTTTTTTTTCCTTTTTTCCCCCCCGTTTTCTTTTCTTTGTAGCTCTCTTTTCAGTCTACTAAGAGAAACAAGGATGTGTACTGCATACCCTCTGGCCTGCCATGTTTAATTCAGATGAAGCCTCAGTATGAAAAACGTACATGAGATTTTGTATTTTGCAGTAGGTGCAAGCCATGCTCAACAGCTGAAGGAAACACCATGAAGATGCAGGAAGTGGCAATAAATCACATCTAAACCAAATCCAATCTAACCAAACAGAACCTAAAGAAATCTAAACCCGTTGTATCAGATGTTTCAATGTTTGATTGCTGACCAGAGCTAGTGTCACCTCATGCAGACTCCTGGCCAATGCATTCCCAATAGTAAGTGTTGCTGTTTGCAAGCCGGGTCTCAGGACACATGATGATTCAGTGTCCCCTGAGGCTAGCCTGTGCCTCAGTAACAGGTAAAGTCCAGAAGCCTGGCTCATGTTAAATACAAGGCTGTGCACCGATATCTGACATGGGCAGAGCGATGAAATCTCCCCCACGGGTCTCAGAGCCGCAGCCCCTGTGTGTGCTGGTGGCCCACGAGGTGGAGGTGCCTGCTCCATGCACTGCCCACCTCCTCCCATCTCCTGCTGGAAGAGGAGCCAGCTCAGCCAAGTGCCCCTGTGAGCAGAGGCTGCTCAGTGGTGGCACCGATCGGGGGCTTCTCCAAATCCAGCCCCACCACAAGAAGCTTGGGTTGAGAACAGACTTCTTCCCATAGTCCCCCTGGCTGAGCCCCCAGGGAGTCTCCTCCTAATTCCAAAGTAAGGAAGGATGCTGTTGCATCCCACACCAGACCTTTTCATTCTGGTAGGGCTGTTTTTTTCACATCAGGAGCTGTACACCCAGACTCCTGGGATTGGGTTTTCTGAACGTGCTAAGTCCCCACAAACACTAATGCCAACAACTTCTTTAGAATGCAAACACGTATCATGACAATCATGAGACTATTTCCTAACATGTTTTTGTTTTTTTCCTGTTGGTACGGAAAACATAAAATATTTTTGTCTGGATGATCTTAAAATTTTACACTTAAAAGAGCTATGTTTTCAGAAAAGATGCCTGACTTATCCCTCCAGGAAAATAATGATTAATCATAGCTGGTAGTGAAAACACCCACCAGCCCAGTTCTTTGCCAAACTACTAACCCGAGATTCATGAAGCAGATATATAACTTTATCCAACTGATGGGATTTTTCCCATGTTTTACCACAGAGATTATGAGGTAAAGGTAGCTTAATTTTTAAGAGATATTAGCAGCATTTTTTCACATTAAAAACCAACATATTATACTACATCTCATTCTCTTGAAGTTTAAATTGGAACTCAGAGTTTTCCAAACCCTCCTGTTTCTATGGTTGAACAGATCTGTTGCATCAATTTACCATGGACATCCACTTGATTTAGTTGAAATAACACTTATAAAGTAATAAATGTTTAGTTTAAGAGAATGCTTAATGAACAAATTTTATTACTTACTGGAAAATCATTGAAATTGAAAGCCACATATATTTACATAAAGTACGTGGCATCTGAAAGAAATCCAAAGAATTTTGTTATTAATTTCCTGTGTTGTTTACATGTGTTAGAGCTATGTTTATTCCAGAAGAATCACTCACTAGGAGTGATAGAAATCAAAGTGCAAACTGGTTTATTTTTCCCAGCAACTTATTAAGAACAGCAGCAGTTTCTTGCGTTAGATAGATGATATGCAACAGACACAGATATTTTTCTTCAAATATATACACAATAAATGAGAAAATAAAACAATGTACAGTCAAGTGAGTTTTTTATTAAACTAAATAAAATTAAAAATTAAATACCATTTTTGCAACCTTGAATTTTTACTATTAATTCCAAAGGTATTGAATAAGTCACAACACAATTTACAGTGCAATATTTAGTGTATGTTTCAATGACCAAATCCTTATATAATGAAGCACTAATCAAGATAATAGAAACAAGTGTTTCATTATGCTTTCTTAAGAACATATGAATTAAAAAATCAATATAAAATCTCTTTAAAAAATCAAAGACAGTAGAGTTTATAAAGTCTTCTTTTAAAGATGGAAAGGAACATATATTTTTATGACAAGTTGCAACATGTTAAAATAATTTCTCATTTTTCACATTTGGTGTGAAAATTATCCTGCATATTTCTTAACCTCAGACCATCTCCCTTAGTTTTGACTTGACTGTAGAAAGCAGCTGGCTTTTTAAAACCAGCTATGAAGGAAGTTACTCGTGTCCTTTCCTTAGCTCCCAGTCCTAACTCCTCGGTCCTTAAGTCTGCAGAATCTTCCTCAAAAGGGAGTTTTGCTATAGACTGGGTACAACAGTGCAGGACTGATTTGATCCACTTGTGGGCCTGAAACAAAAGAAAAGAAAAAGAAGAAGGAGTGTGTGACTTTTCCAAGAGTACATATTGTAATCCTTGGAACCAGCACTTGCTTGTTTCAGTAAAGGCAGATATGGCCACGAATCCTTGAAGAATGAGTCTTCTAACACCAGATAAATAGGTTATATTTGTGTTTTACTGTGCAATATGTGGAATCCCTCTTTTCTTTATCATCTGCCAAATGTTTCTGCATTTGGAGTTTGTCTTGCAACAGCTCAGATACTCTGACAATTTAAGGATTGAGTGCTCACACCACCAGTGTGAGCGCAACAATCCCTCAGCTACCAAGGGGCTGGCTGAGCGCTCCAGTCTCTGCACGTGCAAGTGAGACGTAGGGGGATGATGCAGCCACCCTCCCAGGATGTAAGCATGGAGCTCTGCTCACTGTGAGAAATTAGGATTTCTGTCCTGCCTGGGTGCACAAGCAAGTTTCAGAGCAGAGGCACGGGGGCTCCAGATCCCCGCGGGGGCTGTGTGTGCCTCCCTGGAGCAGTGTCTGTGGTACCCCTCTGCAGAGGGAGCAGAGTTTTCAGCCCTACTGCCCTCCAAACCCAGCTCTGCTGTGGGAGGTTTAACACTTACTTAATGAGGACTATGTGTGTGCATACATATGGATGTGTGTATATCTGTCTACACATACACACAATATAAATTAACTAAACATGTTACTAGGATACATCAGGAAAACCACATCCAAACAAAGAGTCCAATATGGAAAAAGCTATTAAAAGATCCCAGCATTTTAGCTGGTTGTCTATAGGAATAAATACGATTACAGGATACCAATTTTACATTTTGTCCTTTTCCTAATGGCATTTACGAGAGGTGTTGTCTTCTGGGGTTAAAGGAAAGATTGCAAATGAGCAAAAACAATTCTGATCTTTGCAAAAACTCGATGCTTATAATTTAATTTCCCACCTCAGGAAAACTTGGTGACGAGCTCCATAGTGAAAATTAAGTCTATCACCTTTTTTAAATGTACAAGAGGCCTCAACAGGATCCTGAGCTTTGTCCATAGAACTTTTAAAAGAAATGCAGGAAATAACAATTATAGTGCTCAAGATCAGAATACCCACACACAAGCTCGGTACTGAAAGATAAAGATAGGCATGAAGTTTATAATCTCCTTTTCATCACAATTTTCATTTAGACTGACTAGCTAGCCTAAATAATTCTGCTACTTCATCTTAAATACAAAGACCCTGATGCCTCCTCTACCACTTCACCCAAACTCTGCATTCTATACATAAAGCTGTGAAGACAGCAAATCAGCCAAAGTACCAGAACTGTGCAAACCAGGTTTCTATAGGAAAAAATATCTAGGAAGTTAAAATGTTATCTAAAAAGAAAAATGTGTTGCAAATGTAGACTCTCAGCAGTAAGTGACACAGGCCTGTGACTTCCCTGGGCACCAAACCTGGTCCCAGTCCCATGCCTCAGGTGAGATGATGCTGTAAGAGTTGGCATATCCACTATATTCAGGCTGATAAGTGTGCAATTTTTCTGGGCTAGACCAAATGTGCTGTCCCCAGACACTCTGAAGTTTTAGGGCACATAATTAACTGCTAATTTAAATGGCTCTAGTCACATAACTAAAAGTCTATGATTTTTTTTTCTAGTCATGATTTTCCAAATTGGAATTCCTCTTGGAACTGACTTTGAAGTCAGTAACAAGCCTCCCATTGGGTTTAATGCAAACAGAATCAGCCCTCACTGGAGTTTTTAGTGGAGAAGAGAAAAACATTTTTCCTGTTAAAAGATTTTCCTGTTAGTACAAACACATAAAAGACTTCTCAAAGTTATAGTGTTAAATATTTTAATGTCTTGCCAAACCTCATCAATTCTCATTGTTTAGCAAAACTGGCACTGACATTCTGAGTTGCTAGCTATGGCATTTTCTGCATATTAAGATCAATAATATGCTTTACAAGGAATAAAGGGTTGTCTAATGAAAAAAGTCTTTTAAAAGTCAGGACAATTCCAACTGCTATGAATGATTATAAATTATGTGGTTATTTTTATTGGGGTGGGGTAGGGGGTGATTAAGGCCTTGGGCACATGAACCATACTTCTCCCACTTCCCTTCCTTACCAGAACTTGTACTTTCCAAAACCTCCCCTTATTATCAGCTGTGTGAATTCTAGTTTTAATTGCCAGTATAAGGCGCTAGGTTTTCTGTTTTAGCACCAAGCCTGAGTTCTTAAACTATTTATTGGAATAAATCTCTTTGACAGGCTCTAGTGACAGGAAGAAGGATTTGGTTCAGAAGGAAGATTTGGTTTCAATTTGTTTGGTTCAAAGGTCTCGAAAGTTGTGCTTTTTGGACTTTATGCTCTACTCTCTATTCGAGCAGCCTCAGCAGATAGTAGGTGAATGGGTTTGGGGCTTCGAATTCCTTCATCCTAAGCAATGCAGGTGCACATTCAAAGGCCCCCTCACCTGTGCTGAGTTTGTCCTGGCTCCACAAAGACTGTACATGAGGCCAGACTAAATTACAAGGACTTTTTTTCAAATGTTAAGGGCAACATGAGCCCTGAAGAAGGAACCTAGGGACAATGAGGAGCCACGGCGAGGACATGACAACATCTGTGGGTGGCAGAGGAGATGGCTGCACAGAGCCTGCAGGATTTGCCCATGAGGACAGGTGTCTGGCATGTGTGTGCAATCCCTGGGGACTCCAGCTGCAGTTAGCTCATGCCAGCAATGCCTCCATAAGTAGAATCCTGCTCTGCTGCTTTTGAGAACATGAGCTTCCAGACACATGGGCACAGCTATGCACTGTCCTTACCCAGGACCAAGAAGTCCATCACCAGTTTATGCAACTCAAAGAAAGCAGTCAAGTTTGGATCTTTTCCAAAACATTTACTGCTTAAGACTGACATATCAGAGGCTTAAAAACCTTCCCTCCTTTTTCCCCTTGGGAACAAATCTTTCCATCACTTTCCTGAAAACATCTCAGCATTGTCTAGGTCTGTCAGGAATGTCTGCCCAGCTTTTAGTCTTTTCTTGCATTGAGGGGGGTGGAAAGTAAGTATTTTTAATCAGAAACTGAAAAATACTTTTTTATATATAGATATGAGGCTCTGGGGAACTTATTCAGTTCCTTAGGAGTAAGGTTAAACTTCTACTTCTCATTCTGTGTAACAGTATACTGATGTCTGGATAGAAGCCGTTCTGGTGTTGCCACAGGAGAAGGAAAGAGGGACTGAATGATCAATCATGATATGGAGATTAGTGCAGCATCAAGAGAAAGAAAACTATTTCTTATCCCTGTCCTTTAGATGCCTGATATTATGTAAGCTACACACCACAGTTGAGGGAAATGTGGCTGTGAATTCCCTAAAGCAGAGAGATGAAGAAGATGGACATTGCCATCTCCTTCGATGCCTAGCATGCCTAACAACCTGCTCTGAGAAATGGGACTGCTGGTGTCACAGTGTTTCATGCAGACCCCTGTTTGTGTGAGCATGGATTACATGTGCACTGCCAGAACAGGCTCCTTGGGGAGGAGATGTGCTTTGTCTGCGAATCCTGATGGGATTAGGTGCGAGATATGCGCTTAGCCCTGTCAAGACCAAAAGGCTTCAGTGCATGTGTGGAGCAGAACTTCAGGCATCTTAGTGGCTTCCCTGGTGCTGGGGGAGTTACTTGGTAAAGACATGATGATATGAAAAAGATAGTCTAAATTTAAACACCAGATTTCCACCCAATCCCCAGTGTTGTTCTGTTTGTGAGCTGGGCTTGTGTCCCAGTTAAGTAATAGGAGCTTCCTAGGTGTAGACGGTATGAAGGATTGCAGTGACTCCTTCTAAATGCTGTGTCTTGGAATCTCTGCAAAAACTTAAAGATTTACTCTAGATTTGTTATGGCAATGAGAAATGAGTACACATACACATATTTAGCATTTATTGTAGTGTACTGCAGTATGTTAATTGATGCTCGCAAACAGATTGCTTTTTGTTTTTTGTAACCTCTCAATATAACAGGGTGTGAATGAATAAAAAAATTTTAAAAATATATAGAAACAAATACTCATTAAAATGTGTTGCATATCCCCAGTTTCCTCCTAAATCAGAACTTTAAAAAACCCAAAATGTTTATAAGAATTTTTTTAATCTTTATGCAGAACCGAATGGTCTTAATTCTATTTACCATCTCCGCTCTGTTTTCCAACAGTCCAAAGCCATAAGATCCTTCTCCATTCCCCATTACTACCGATGTCAGATGACTCCAGACCTCGGCAGATCACAGGACAGGTCACATGCAGTCATTAAGCAGGGGTAAAGGAGTATCCATCAGATTCTTGGACTTGAGGTAGAGATATTTGCTGTGTTTGGCTGAATTAGATGTCGGCTGGGGGGATGTAGATGCAGAGAAAGTCAGATACTGATTGCAAGGGATGAGTTTGGAAGTGGACTTTGGATTGACACCTAATTTGTACAAGAAAGTAGCAGGAGACGAGTTAAATCTGTAGAGGCCCAAAAAGATAATTAAGACCACCCTGAATGACAATGGCTACTAATTTGCTGCAAGTCACTGTATCCCCATGGAAGAAAAAAAGGAGACTGGCAGCTCCCCAGGCCCACTTTGAGAAGCTGTATGTATGTCGTATGTATTCACAGCTCATCTCTATAGGTCCCTGCTGCTTCTCTATGGTCCCGTGAGGGTGCTGGGGAGCCAGGTCTGATAGGGCAGAAAAACGCCAGGAAACTCGTTTTGACAGAAAAGTCTTGCGAGCCTCCCATGTGTGCTCCACATTGTCTATCTTGCGTGCCCTTTGATGTCGGCTTTGGCTGGTGGGAAGGCGTGAGGCCAGATCCTCATCCCGGGATGGGGCGTGCCAGCCCCACACACCCACCGCAATGACAGATGACACCGTACAGCCCCAGGTGAGGATCCAACCTGTTCCCAGCACACAAGGCAGCCTTTTACGCTTTTCCCTTCCATTTTTATTTTTATTACCCTTTTACTGACTCCTTTTTTTATCTTTCATTTTTATTTCCCTTTTAAATTCTTCTTTATTTTTAGTATTTTTTAATTTTTCTTTTTTCTTTCTTTTTTATATATATTTTTTTTCCCCTGCTAATGACTAGGAGTTTGCTCTGTCGCTGCAAATGAGGTTATTTCCTCCCCGAGTGAAAGACGGTCTCAAATTGCTGCCTTCCCGGTAGACGCAGGTCAGGGGCTGCCCCGGAGAGGGGCCGGCAGCAGTGCCCGGCGGGGAGCTCACCTGGCCGCTGCCTGGCTCGTACCTGCTCGTACCTGGCCTGAAAAGCAATCCCCACCTTCCTGCGGGAAGGCAACAGCTCTGAGCTTCCAGCTCCCTTGGCTGCAGGGGCTCGGCAGCTCCCTCTGCCCTGCTCTGCGTCCTCTCTCGGCTCCTCATGCAAGGCACCGACGGGGAAACATTAATAATAAATATGGTGGGGGGGTCTCCTGTCCCTCCCCCTCTCCCCTCCTCATTATTTTTGTCCTTTATTTTAACTAAGTAAATGAGTCAGATCTAAAATCATTGCTCTGATGTGTTACACGGTGACTTCACAGAAGATTATTAAAAGGGGGGATGGACGTATGCGTTTATCCATTATTTTTGTCTACAACGTACACTTATAAGAGAAAAGAAAAAAAAAATCGGCAAATTCCTGCTCTTCTATAAGGAGTTTTTTGAAACCTCTAGACTGTGCCACGCGAGTTTTGGAAACGAATTTAAAGCACGTAAGTTTTGCGAAAAAGAACTCGAAGGAAAAACAGCCTCTCTTCTGTGCGGTGTACGGAGGAGAGATCTCATCCTGTTTGCCCACTGTCAGCTGGGGGTTCTCTCCTTCGGACTTTTATTCTTTATTTTTTCTTGGGTCCTGAGGCGGGGTTTGGTGTCTGCTCGTAACGCCAGGCACCTCTTGCGTCTGCTGATAAATCGCTTTCTGTGGGGAGGCGCCGGAGGGGACACCGCGCTGTGTCTCACAGCAGACACTTGTGTCTCACTGCCCCACCTCTCCCGAGCACGGGGCAGCGTCAGGGAAATCCTGTCCCTTCCCCACCGGGTCAGGGGAGGGGGGCTCAGCCCCGGGAGGGGGAGCCTGGCAGACCCCTCCTCGAGGTCCACATCCAAAGGACACTGTTATCGCACCCCATCACACCACATCGCCCATCCTGCCGTATCAGCAAGCCGGAGCATCTCAGTGAAGTTCCCACCTGCATTTATGCATACAAGTTGATATGTGGTCACATATATATCGTGTATTTGTGTATGATTTTATATTTTTAATATGCAAAATGTTTATTTAGATAGTCTTCAGCTTGTGTTGCTTGCTCGTAGATCTGCAAGCGCATGAAACAAAAGGAAATTGAGGGACTAGCTCACTAGTCTTTAAAAAGGTAACTAAAACAACCAAATATATATTCGACTGTAATAATTAATAGTTAATTAATCGTATATGTGCGTGTACGCACACGCGGGAAGGAGCCACGCCGCACAGGGAAGCACCTGGGGCAGGGGGTGGGAAGGGGGATGCGTTCGATCCCACCGCTGCTGCTCAGGTGGGTGTGATATTCGGCTTTAAACACGAGCTCGGTTCCTTCCCATCCTTCCCGAGCCTCTGCAATGCGGGCGGCAGCACACTGCTCCCGGAAAGGGGAACAGGAAAGTGAATGTGCCCTGCGGGCGGGGGTGGCTGTGCTGGCACACGGGGAGCCTGTATCCCTGCATCCCTGCTGCCGCTGTCCCGTGTAAGGCACGGAGCTGGCAGCTGCGGGCAGCAAGCGGTGACAGCTCCCCGCGGGGTACAGCTGCTGGAAAGGCCCGCCCCGGACACCTGGCTGAGGTGCCCGCCGCTGTCGTTCCCGGGTCTCAATGCTCTCAATCTCGTCTGCAAAGAGTATCCTTTCCCTGAAGGTCCTCCCAGCTCTCGGCTTGGCACTCCCATGTGCTATTTAAATAAATGGTACCGCCGAGATGAAACACACTCATGGCCGGGATGGGTACGGTTTGCACCTATCTCAGGGCTCCGGCCAGCAGCAGGCCGGGAGGAGAGACCCTTGGTAGTTACACCTGAGCGGCGAGAGGTCTGCACGGCTTGTGTAGCACAGCCCAGCGCAGGTCCCTCCGTTTTGACAGGACTTAGAAGCCTGCCGAGGCCTGAGGAACTCAGGGAGGAGGTAGCCCCCTCCTCTACGGACATCCGCCCTGCTGAGGTGGCCGAGGGCTTGGGGTGTTCGGATGGGGCTGGGTGGACACGGGGAGGCAGCGGGAGCTGGACACCAGCGGGCAATGGGGGTAAGGCAAGGAGAGGTGGGAGAGCTGCCACTTTGCGAGCACAGCCCTAGAAATGTAACCCGGGTGAGACCCCGCCGGTCCCAGGAACTCCGGGGAGAGGCTCCAGCCGGCCAGGACCTGCCAGGGGGGCTGTGCGTGTCCCGAGCAGGGACAGGACAGCCGGGGAAATCTCGTCCTCCGCCTGGGAATCAGCCTCCTATTCCCGCCTGGGAATGAGCCTGTGCCTCGGGAGCTGTCCTGGCACCCGCAGTTCCTCTCCGTGCGGAACACTCCGCGGCCAGCCCTCAGGGCATTTTCCGACGGTGAGGGGAAAAGCCTAACCAGGGACACCAGGAGTGTCCCTCCAATGCGCGTTAGCGATGGATTTCCCTCTCCCGCCACAAGATTTTAACGGGGTTTGAACGGAGAGCAAACGCCAAGATGAGGGATGCTGCTAAGCTCACACGGCTGAGAGTGTTCGCCGGGGACTGGAGACGATCTAGCTAAAGGTACATCCCGCACATGTGGTGCCCACCGACCTGGTGTCCCAACCTTCACCGGCATTACCACAAATTGAAAGCTGATTTTGAGCTAAGGGGTGAAAGAAGAGGCGCATCCCTGTGCCTGGAGGGCTGGAGGGGAGAACGGCAACTCTGGACTCCAGAGATACTCTCACTTTACGCCGGGGACAAGCCTTTTGCTTTGTGAAGACAGACACGACAGACAAATCCCTTCAGTCTCTGAATGACAGCCTACATGTCCTACTGCTTGGAAGGCTGGGCACAGCTGGCCTGACCGCCGAACATTGCAGTTAGGTTTTCTGGGTGAATTTTGTGCTTTTCAGAGACAAGTGCTCTTGCTGCGAGCTGGGGAGACCCCAGCCGAGCGGTTTTCCTGGGGACGGTGTAGGCAGGTTTGGAAAGGAGTGGCAAGAAATCTCATTCGGCATTTTCCAGCGATTACTTCACTGGGAAAATAGAACTGGAAACGTTCCCCCGATCGGCTCTTTCCTGCGTCGCGCGTTCGGTTATCGCATGGTCCCTGTGAGCTCAGGGAAAAAGAGGCCCTCTCGCTGCCCTTGGCCTTGCGGGTGAGTGGAGGCGCTGGGGCGAGGTCAGCTACCTCCGGAACGGAGCCGAGCGGAGCGGCTGCTGCCCTCCGCCCACCTCGGGGGCACCGCCCGCCGACTGGGGCGGGACCGGCAACCGGGACGGACAGCGGTGGAAGGTGTAAGGCTAAACCAAATCCGAAAAATAACCCCCATAAAAAAAAAAAAAAAAAATCAAGAACAAAAAACCCCCAAAACAACCAAAACAACCAAACAAGAAAACGTTAGCTACAGGTAAGATCCATTCCGGCTTTGATACACCCCCTCCTCCCACCCTCCCCCCCGCCTCTCCTCGGCTCCATGTGGCTTCCCTGCCGTCCGGAGGTGCTGGTTGCAGAGCCCAGGCCGCATAGCTGACCCCAGCCAGCTCTCCACGCCTGGAGACTGGCATCTGAAGTATTACCCAGGGAGCTGGAGCGGCTCCGGCAGTATCGCCCCGCTCTTCCCCAAAAGGTATCCGGGGAATCCTTTCCCTCCCTTGCCCGCCGAAGCCCTTTCAAAGAAAGTTATCCTGAAGTAGCCTAAGTACGAAGCATCCGAGGAATTTCCACCGGGGAAACGAGCGCTTCCCGCGGGCTGGCGGCGCTTCCCGTGCTGCGGCCCGTCCTGCCCGGGGGCTGGGGGCCGCCAGGCGCAGCAGCCCCTGGCGGGGCGTACCTATAGGCATGGAAGCGTTTAGCGGTTTCGGCGGTATTAACTCCTAACAGGGTGTGAAAAGTATTGGGGATTGAAAAAGCTGTGGGAAAGTGGATTCTTTCCAAGTCAGGCGGGCTGGAGATTTTCTCTGCTCTACTGGCGGACACCTTGTGTTGCTCCTGCCGCAGGGGCCCCCCGAGGAGCAGCCCCTTCCCGGCGGCTGGGAGCCAGACAGCCCGGCAGGTGCCGTGTCCCTCGCAGCTTGACCGTGAGATTTTATGGGGGGAAAACACGGCATCGCGTTTTGCCACCAGCCTGCTACCCCTGTCACCCTGCCAGCGCCATGTCGCGGGGCGCGGGAGATGCCGCTCGGTGGTAGTAGCTCTTCACAAGGGAACCCGGCCTCGCCAGGCAAGGTCTTGCCATCTTCTTTTGCTCCGGGAGCTGAGGCTGGGCCCTGCTCTGCCCCCAGTCGCCGCCCCACACCCCTGCGTTCTTTCATCCCAGCCTCGCCGCCGCAAGCGGCTCTGCGGCACAGGCACCGCCGGGCTCGCAAAGGCGCCGGGATAAAGGACTCCTCTCCCAACAACTTCTTGTCGGGTTTTACCCCCTTTCTAAAATTTTCTCCAGTATATCTGGGTTTCTTTTTTTAAAGGCTGAAAGGTCCAGAAAATGATCACGGTGCAAATATTTCAGACCTGATCAAATTGAACCAGTCGTTAACACTTGTTCTAATTAAAGCGGATATTCACATCGCTGGCCCGGCCCCCCCAGAAGAAGCATTACGACATATAATGTAATATGTAACCTGCGTCCACACTCAAGCTCTACCTTCTCGCGGGGGGGAGGTAGGGAGGAAAACATCGAAAGTGGAAAAATAATCTTTAACCTTGGGGCCAAAAATATAAGAATAATGATGATGATAATGATGATAATGATTATTATAAAGATGATGAGGATGATGAGGATGATAATAATAATAATAATAATAATAATAATAATAATAATAATAATAATAATAGTTGGTTTCTCTTTGCCATAGAAGACAGCAGATGGCCAAGAGTTAGCTTCTGATGACCTGCGCTCGCCCTGACCATGGCTGCCCCGGGGAGAGAAGGCTCCGGCGCTGCCGGCCTTTCTCTGTCGCCGCCCGGCCTTCTCGCTCGCCCAGCGCCGCCCCTCGGTTCGGTGGCCCGCGGGTCTCGGTGGTGGTGCCCGAATGTGGGGGGGTGAAGCCGCCTCCAGGAAGGATCCTTCAAGGGCTCCCCGGGAGGGAGCGGTGCGGGGCGAGCCTCTGGAAGGGGAACCGAGCGTCGCATCGCTTACCTGGCTTAGGCAAAAGACACAGAAAGAAAAACCCTTCTCTGGAAAAAATAAGTACAAATCCTTCTCGAGCACTCCCGGAGCCGCGTCCCCAGTGATGCACTTGGCCAGCGGAGGGGAAAGGCACCGGCGGCTGCTGCAGCGCCGAGCAGGGCGGGAGCCGCCGCAGCGTCTGGCTCGCTCAGCGTTTCCGAGAAACCCCGGGATAAAATGACAGGCTCCTTCTGTGGAGAAATCAATTTCTAAGCATCAGAGAGAGGTTTTAAACAAATAAGATAAACTAAAAAAAAAAAAAAAAAAAAAAAAAAGCCCCTCTCCGACCTGTGATTGAGAGACAGTTAAAAATAATTGCCCCTGTTAAGAGACGGGAGACCAGGTTACAGGGAAAACTACCTTCTTTCAAAGCCCGCTAATGGCCATACGATTCATTAGGTTACTTAATCCTAATAACCTTGCTAGCATCAGTCCCGGTGACCCAGCCCATTAAGCACCACCAGCGAAACCCTATAAAACAGGCAAGGGGAATGTCCAACATCTGAGCACATTTATTAACATTATGTTCCTGAGATAACATGCCTCCGGCTCCCCTGCATACTGCTGCGGGCGGGTTGGGGGAAGAGGGAGCTCTGTTTTCGGAAGGGCTGAGCACAGGACCGGGACCCCGTGAGGCGGATGGCTGGTCCCACCGTCACTATCATTCACGGTCTCCCGTTCTCCCTGCTTTCCTCGCCCGGCCCCCGTCTCTCCAGCCAAACAATAGCTACATTTGTGGCGAGCATTTTTTCCTTCTGATTAAACCCAGGCCAACCAATGGCAGCCAGAACGAAACAAAACGCAGAGGGTAACATTTCGATCATAAACGGGAGTTAACAACTCAAAAAAAAAAAAAAAAGGGGGTGGGGGTGAGAGACAAAAAGTCTCCCTTGCACCGAAACGTGCTAGTGAGTCATTGCGGTATCACCCTCCGTGAAGGAGTCGGCTGAGGGGGAGAGAGGGAAAAGGGAAGTGAGGGAAGCAGCAAGGCCGGTTCCTCCCGTGCCTTCCAGAGCTGCAGACAAACCGGACGCCTCCTCGGCATCCCCCTGCCAGGGTGAGGTCTCTGTAATTTACGACACGCGAGTTGTTACGGTATCTGCCGCTGCTCGGAGCGGGGCTGCTCAGGGCGCAGGCACATGCAAGCGATTAGAAGAGCGAAGGGCTCTCTCTAGCCGGGGAGGGACCTCTCCCAGAGCGGCTGTCACCCCCTTCCTCCAGCCCTCTCAGGGCAGGCAGACCCGCTCCGCTCCCGGCTGGGGATGGCTCCCCGCAGCCGGAGTGAAACCCCTCCCAGGATCTGCAGAGGAACAAACCATCTTCAGACTCTGTCTCTCTACAATCCCCCTACCAACGCTCCTTCGTTTTTCCTCTCCATTTCTAGAGAAGAATGTGCCCAGAGGCAGCGGACGGCGTTGTTCTCACGCTGGCCCCGCGTTAAGCGATGCCTGCCCGGGGTAACGAGGGCTCCCGGCTACACGGGTGCCAGGCTCCCCACCCAGGCAGCAGCGAGGGGCCGGGGGGCAGGAGCCGCCGGGATAGCGCCCGGCTGAGTCGAAGCTGATCAGGCGGTTCAGCCTCCGCAAAGAGCTGACGTGACCCCTCGCTATTTTCGCAATAGTTTTAACGCGCTGACAGAGATGAAAGAAAGAAAAGTGACGGGGAGGGAACGGCAGAGCCCTGCCGAGCTGCCCATTCCCGGTGCTGCCGGCCCTGCAGAGGGTTTGCCGGTGATTTACGCTGAGGGCTGATCCTGCAAGCCCTCCTCCCCTGGAGAAGTGTCCTCAGCGTTCATCGGGGTGCCAGGGGCACCGACGGCTGCGCCGCAGTGGGGCTGGGGGCGAGGTGCGCCCTGCGCCCCTCCCACACCTCCGCAAGGGACAGCGATCCTGTTGTTAAAGGCTTTTGTCTCTTTCTTTTTGTTTGTTTTTCCTCAAGGGGCATTTTAACACATGAAGTGTTGCTTCGGCTTGGAATTTGTCATAACAGGAGGCTGCTTTATTTATTGAGTTATTAGCAACAATATCCCGAACATAGGGGAAAAAATAGGGCGATCGAGGGGGGGGGGGGCAATAAGAGAGATAGAAGAAAAGAGAGAGGAAGAAGGTAGTAGAGCGAGACAGAGAGAAAGCGAGAGATAAAGAGGGAAATCTAGAAGAAAACAAGAAAGAGGGGAAAGAAAGAAAACAATTAAACGAGAACTCAGGGAAGAGAGGAGAGAAAGAGGGAGAGAGAGAGGGAAGGAAGAGAGGAGAGAAAGAGGGAGAGAGAGAGGGAA